>NW_026033891.1:0-43696 GCF_019186545.1 Solanum stenotomum
GGGGTAGCTTCGGGGTGTGACAAGACTGTGATCCACTGGAGCCAATCATCGAGGTGTCCTGGAGTGAAGCCACCATAGTTGCCTGCACCATTGCACCCTCTAAATCCTCAAGATCATCATATACAACCACCTCACGGTTACCCAACTCCTCCTCATATGTATCAGGAGTGTCCGACTCATCACCCTTATTATCTAAAGTAGCATCTCCAGTCACAGGAGCCGGAGGGATCTCAGAAATAGCTGGCATCTCTAAACTCGAAACCTCAGGAAGGTCCACAGTGTCGAACAATATAGAAAAATATATGGATTTGAGATCATCCACATCACGCCTCAATTCTGCAATATCAACCCTAAAAGTCGTAACATTATGAGACTGGCGACCTCCCTGCTCACATGCCTCAACTCGCATAGTGAGGGCGTCAAAGACTAGGCCATGTGCAGTAATCAACTCCCGTGCTCTTTCAAATCGGCTCGGATAGGGGCTAGGGAAGAAGCAATGGCCCGCTCAATCATTCCTAGGATATCCGCATTGACCCGAGAAGCACGCACATTAGTAGATTTGTCCAGATGGTCCATCTTATAAAGCATTGCCTGCGTCAACGACGGAGGGGGGGAAGTAGCAGTAGCAACAATAGTAGTGGGAGCAGATGTAGAAGAAGTAGATAAACTAGGAGTACTTGAAGGCTCACCGGCCTGAGTGGAAGGAGTTATGTCTGCCTCTAGCATATCTATATCAACAGCCGGGGATGTAGCCACCGAAGCTGCTCTTCTCCGCTCAACCTCATCCCTGGTGTACTCGGCCTCAATCCTCTGAATGTCAGTAGAAGAAGTGGGAGTCACTTCATAATCTGTCTTTGCCACAAAGGGCACTCTAGCTCATCGGCACCACTCTGTGATCAGCACTAGGAATGGAAGTGATGTCTAGCTCTGCTTGGCCCTCATGGACATCTCCTGCACAATTATCATCCTGAGATTTAGTGTATCCCGGTCAATAATGAAACCCAACAAAGCATCTTTCGAATGTCGGAGGATGAACTAATTCTATGATGGCATCAGTGTGCTCCTAATGAATCTGAACCAGTACCTCGCCATTACATTCAGGTCCTTCTTCTCAATCTGGACCCCTGGCTCTTAGAAGGTGACAACCCTAATGAATTGACTATGAAGCTGGCTCTTAGCTACATCAGCGCTCAATATCCACAACGGTGTAATGTCAGAAATTAAAGGAGCCAATCACCCCTTTAGGTCGTCTAGGATCTTCTTCTAAATCTTATCCACAAAAAAATGTATCACATTTACTGTGCACCCCAATGCCTCATTGATGTCTGAACTGCTGCACTTCACCATTTTTACTCTGATTACTACATGATCAGCAGGTACAAATAAACTGGCCTTTTTCTTGCCTTCGGGACTAGCTTCACGTACTCCGCATAGAATTTCTAAACCTAGGAAGGTATATAAGAGCCTCAGGGTTGTGTAAACCTCTTGAATTTGCGGAACCTAATGGTGTCCCACACATCTGGCGGAGTTGCCACGTGAATCTATCACTTCTTGGGAGGAGTTGTTCACCCCATTTAATGTGTGATTTTTTTCACTCCCTCAAAGATGATGACTCTTCGAGAAAGTATCCAAAGCTTTAAGCGTCTAAAAGGAGAGCCTTTGAACAAAAATTGGTTGCGGTTCAAAATGTTTATGCTTCAATGCCCAACCCATGGTTTGTCGGATAACGTGCTGCTACAGTACATTTACCGGAGTTTGGACTGGGTAAACAAAGGTGTTGCTGACCAACTTTCACTTGGAGGCTTGATGCAGGAACCGTATGCAATAGCAACCCAACTTCTAGATGGCATGACAACCATCAACATAGTGTGGTACACCCGTGAGGACCAGGTCTCCGCTCTCACATTCAAGCTATCCAAGGAGCAGATGGAAAAAGGGTCATGAGAGAGACCAAAATATTGCTAAGATCATGACACAACTTGACATTTTATCCAAAAATGTCATCGAGGATGGTGCTCGTAGTGTTAATTTCATTGGGGTCGGGCGTGTAAATCTTGAGGATACGAAGTTTGAAGCCTTGTATAATGAAGAGGTAAATTTTCTAGCCAACCAAGACGGTGGTTATCGTTTAAACTACCCGAGGCAGGGTGGTAACCAGGTTTGGGCAAGAGAAGATGGTTGGAAGGATCGCGAGAGAGAATAGAGGGACCGTAATCCTAACTGGAAGGATGGGGAGAAGGACAAGTATGTGCATCCCCATGAGCGCCAAAAGCGAATGATTCAGAAGGTGGTTTGTCTGAGGATATGCTTTCTTGTATCCTCAACAAAGTTGAGGGGTCGGACATGATCTTGAAAGAAATGAAGGAAGATGTGTCGACCTTGAGCCAAACCGTCACCTCCCATTCAGTATCAATGAAGTAGTTGGAGACCCAAATGGGTCAGATATCATCTCACCTAAATCCAAGACAAAAAGAGGGTTTGCCTAGTGACACTATGGTCAACCCCAAAAGTCAGGTTTGAAGGTGGACTTGCATCGTGCCATGGCATTAACTAAGGTGTTGTTTGGGAAGCAACCTAAAACCCTTTATTACTTTATGTTGCCTTGATAAAATAATGGTGTGTTGATTGTGTAGATGGAAGTGTAGAGCGTGAACGAAAAGTGCAGATTGACGAGTAATGGGTCCAATCAGCAAATCACCGAATGGTTCGGCGACCCCGAACTAGACTGTCGTTAGACTCAAGACCAACTTACATCATAGTCTATAAAACTCGGCGACCACTGGAAATTAATAGCGAATCGCCGACCATGTCAATGATCCCGACAGAGACCGCCGTTTGGACTCCCAAAATAACTGGAAGTTCTGTAAAATTTGGAGAGGCAAATGGCTACTTGGCGAAACGCCGAGTGGTTTGGCGATCCTAACTAATGTCGCTGAATGGGTGAAACTGGACGGTTTTTCAGGCCAAAGGTATAAAAGTTTCAAAATTCATTCCCTTTCCGTGACATTTCCATCTTCCCAAACTCACACCCGCACTCTGGTTTTATATTTCCTACATTTTTTGGGTAATTTTAGTTGTTGATGTGTGCTCGAAACTTGGATCACATTGCTGCCTAGCGATTCAATTCCATTTTAGTCAGCATGAAAGGTTAGTTCCCAAACTCAGAGTTCTTTCTATCGATTTTGTACTCAATGCAATGATATTACCTTGTTGATGTGTGCTGGGCCTCTCTAGTAGGATTAAATTTTTTTGTTTGCCTGTTAGATTCACTAATTTTGCCTGTACTGAGATAAATAGTTAATTCCTAAAAATTGTACCTTGAGGGAGATGAAAAATCGTGGGTTGTGTATGAGTGTCATTGGGTCTAAGCCTAATTTGAGTTGTACATGCCTTGATTTTGTTTTCGGGGGTTGCGGGGTAGAATTTGAGAAGGTGGGTTGCATGAAGGCACGTTGGGCCGTTTGGAGAGCTGGGTGGAGTTTGCCTAACCACTCTGCGGCTCGCCTAATGACCCCATCTCGCCTTTACATTCAGGATATTTTATTATTTGCATTTGCGGACAAATTGTTTTTAATTGTGGTGGGGTGTGGCCCACCTTTGTGTTCTATTCGTGAATTGTGTTTTTTTATGTATTTGCGTTGTAAGCTATAAATGTGGTAATACTACTTTCGTGGAAGGTTTGATCTTGTGGCTTCTTTTGCTTTAAATTGCAAATGATTTTGACCCTTCCAAAAATTATTTCGCCACCTCTTGTATGTGTTGAATGTGGTTGTTCTTTCAAAATTTGAGTATCGGTTTTGATCAATTTCGATGACTTAAATTGTTCTCATAATCGAACGAACATGAATGTGCGACTACTATGAGGCCAAATGAAGTTGCATAGACAATATGTGGACTCTTTGTATCTCGTTGTGACTAGCCAATTATTAAATTGAGTCTCTGGTGATGATTGTTGCACACTAGCGGAAGTGTGAAGTCTTGTTTGACTTTAGTGTCGATGCCTTGTGTGATGAGCTTACTGTGAACCATGCATGACGATACCTAGAATTTGCCCCGTTGGTCCGGTCGACTAAGTAAGACTATCTTTTGATATGATCATAGATAGATTCTAAGAGTGTGAGGCAATTTGAAATATACCTCTTTTGTGGCCTACCTTGTGAGTGTGTGTGAACCTCTTTTCAACACCCCTTGAGACTTTCCTTTCTTTGGAAGAAGCTTGATGAAAACAATGACCTTTCTTTATCCATCACCCATAATCCTCATAAAGTTGTGGTTTGTTTGAATTGCTTGGCCTAAGTTGGGGGTGTGGTGAAAAGAGAAGGCAAATCAAGAAATACAAGAAAGTCCCTTCTACCCATAATTTTGTGAAAAGTGGAACCCCTTCATACAAAAAAATGAAAAAGTTATGGAATAAAGTTATGAAAGTATAAAAAAATTGGTGTTTCCAACTATCCATGGGAAGTGAATAATAGGACTACTTGTGAGCATAAATGAGAATGATGAAAGAAGATGAAAGGGACTGTTATTCAACCTTTGTTTCATGAGGACTATAGCCACTGAGCCTAAATGACCATACCTTTGCACTCAACTCCATTACAAGCCTTGAAAGACCTTTGAAATCTTGAATGAGCTGATGCAAGAGTTGATTGGAAAATATGGGCAAACCTATGGGTGAAATTACGCATTCTGTTCTTCTTTGAGAGTGTGAGCGTTGCATTTGATTCTGAAGCTTTAAACTATGAACCATTGTGTGAATATTGAATCACTCTTTGTGTGAGGGCATTTGAACACTTTGGTTGAGCTTAATTTTGCATTTGAAGCAAGTATTGTGAGCATGAGATTCTTCGATATTGGTGAGTCACAACTTGAATATTTGAGTGCATAATTGATTTTTGCATGAGTAAAGTGAGTCTTGTTGTGTGCATTCATGATTGATTCTTGCATAGCACCATTTGAGACACCCTTTTTGAACAACTGAACTCGAGTTGCTTGAGAATAAGCAAAAATTTAAGTTGGGGGTGTGTCACGACCCAAGCCTAGGGCCTAGACGTGACCGGCGAATGGGGAACCCGAAGGAACCCCAAACAAGCCTCATAGCGTATCATTACACATCCTTGGTCGCGGAAGCAATTAAAATGACCATAAGTGATAAGCATAATTAAGGGGAAATCGGGACTAAGGGAGCAAGAAACAAAAAAAAGGGAGTGATACATAAATATCATAGATGAGTCAAGCTCAAGCATAATACACAACTTGTCCAATACCACCTCTAAACATGGGTACTTAGCGGGGGCCAAGACAAACTACCGGGCTCACCCTCATAGTTAATACATAACAAAAAAAGGAAAAGNCCCTTGGAGAGGCGAAAGAGGTACAAACCCCTCAATATGGTTACCCGGGCCTACGACCCCCCGAGCTAGGGACCAAGGTACAAACCCCTCGATATGGTTATACGGGCCTACTACCCCCCGTACTAGGCAACCAAGGTACCAACCCTCGATACGGTTATACGGGCCTACTACCCCCGTACTAGGCTTGGTCGACTCACAACACTATATAGAGAAAATCATATACATGTATCCCTTTCATCATCATTTCAGTAATTATATAATCATCCGACTCATAGGATGTACATTGGACCTTTCATGTCCTAAGAATTCTATAAATGACATTTTATCAAACACATGGTGGGTTATTGTTCATGTAGATAAAATCATGTCTTTCAAGAGTATTAAGTCCAACCAATTCCAACATTCATATAAATCAGCCCACCAACAACATACATGTATATATATCAACCTTCATAATTTGATCATGGAAGCATGAAAACCATAAATATCACATAATAATTTCATTTCATGATAATATGCAAAAATAGACCATAATAGGATGTGTAGTAGTAATTCCATAATTCAAGAGTTCATAAATGATCATAATGATCCATAAACTTGAAGTAAAAATAGAGGATAAATGGTTGGACTTGTGGAAAGGAAGGTTTCCACAATCAACCCACATATCTCAACTTTGGAGAATCCTTGATGAAGATTGGAATGGAGAATTGAAGCTTGAGATTGAGTCTTGAATCCGGAATTAGAACTTGAGATGTTTGAATTTGGTTGAAGATCTTGGTGGAATTTTGGAGAGGGATTAGTGAATGTTTTTGAGTGTTTTGAAACTAGAAAGAAATATAACTAAGTATGGGACATATCCTCTTTTATAAAAAAAAAAAAACGTCTCCAGCCCGCTACAGTAATATAGCTCACTGGAATTTGCGATTCTGCCCGGACAGGTTTTACGAAAATGGTCATAACTCCTTCATCCTAACTCGAAATGAGGTGAAACCAATTGCATTGGAAAGATAACTCGAAGGGATTTAATTTAATAGGTAGTGGCCCTTCCAGTTCCTTGTGTGCTAAGAGATATGCCTCTTTAAAGTTGACCCTCCAAATCGCATTTTTTGTGATTTTCGAATTTTGATACGGTTGCTCTAAAATTCGGGTTAGACCCATTTCCCACTCAATTTGACCCCCTAAATAAGAATTTGAAGTCGAATTTCTGAAATCATGCACGGATTTTGAGATATATGGAAATTACAATTATAGGTGTTTCTGAAGCACATTTTCGGGCATTTTTGGGGTCGTTTCAGTACCGTTCATCCCAAAAATAGCTCTTTACATCGAACAAGAACTTCTTTTGTTGATAAAAATTTAGTTCATCAGACATAATCCCACACACCACATAGTTTGCAAAATCAACATACCAAGGCGGATTGCCATAAGTTACCATCAACATTGACTCGTCGGAAAAGGCTTCCTCACAGTCTCTCTCACGGGGAATAACAACACTAGTTTTAAGCTTAGTGGTGCAAAAAATATAGGTTCAGAGCCCTCAGATTCACCAAGTTACATTCCTCAAGTCATGGGCAGCATAATTGAACATAATAAATAAATCAAGTAAACAATATGTAAAGAGTACCAAGTTCAATATTTAATGATCCAAATGTCAAAAACGCTCATAGCACCATTTTCCAAGAGATTCAACAACAAGGCTCACCCAATATATATATCATGTCGTCACACCAAGAACAAGCAGGTATCAAGAAGGGCCGACACCCTATATCAAGAAGGGTCAAAGCCCAATAATCAAGAGAACCAAGAACCATATTAAAAATGGCTTTCTAGTTCGTACTTAAAATGGACAACTTCCATTCCTAAGACGGACTAAAAATCCAGAGTCAAGATGGCAAATGATCCGAATCAAGAGGCATGCCAATAGTGACAAAGTCACATCCACAAGAAGGAAAAGGTCCCAACAAGAGTGCCAAGTGATCAAACCATCCGTACAAGTGGACGAGTTACACAAGAGTCTTTAACGTCTTAAAGGATACCAACACAACAATGCAACGTGACAAGAGATAACCAAGGTACCAAGATCAACTTTTAGATATACCAGCAGTTAAAAGAGTGCAAGTACAAGTTTATACACAAATCTCAGTGCTTTAGAAAAGAAACAGTCCAACACAAGTTCGCGAGTTAAGACCGTAGACCAACCAACGTTTCAAGGTCCTCAACTTGTTCACGAGTATATAAAACCTTAAAAATACAATTAAATAACTTCTTTAATTCCTAGCAGCTCAATAATGTTTATGTAAAATACGATTATCATCACAAGTAATTTTAGACTGTACAAATATGACTATGCTCCCAAAACAGAAATTCTGGCCAGCCTAGTACCTCATGTCGTAACTTATATTTGGAAAGGAAAACGGTACAAATGGAGTGTATACTCTGCATGAAAGATGTAGGTACATCTCTTAAGGTTGCAAACAATCAAGAATCACCGCAAAATATATTTTGTACAAAGAGATATCATCAAAACACTAACAGTTGATCATACAGGATTTCTAATTCCAAAATCTAGATAGAACTTGTCCTATGTTGCTTCCCATAGTTCGAATTCACAATAGCTAATTATTGTTTTACATAAGCATAAGAGTTGAAGTTCTACGAATTAGTTTTCCAAATCATATTTATTCACTGTAAACTAAGTTCTATAGAAAGAGATATGCATAAAATACCAAACACTACCCAGCTCAGAAATAGATTTCATCACTTACCAAAATGAAGTGTGTCTCGAATTCCAGCCAAAAGGGCCAAGTTTTTCTCTTGTGATTTTGAAGAACAACTTGTTATATAATGTTCTAAGGTTATTATACTTCAGGTGAGACGAATTTTACTAGAAGAGGTGTCAAAATATAGTCTCAAAAGTGAGGCTAGTCACATGTGCAGTTGTCAGTAAAAGGGCTGCCCAAATAAAGTAGGCTGCCCAAAAAGCATACAAATATACCTATACGTATATACCTAATACCAACACTTTCAATTTATATGTAATTCTAATTAGAAAATTACGTAAATACCCCCATACAATACCTTAAATTACTATCACAATTATGCTAAGCAAGGTTGCAAATATCACAAAATTTCAAGTTTCCGAAATGAGTATAAAACATATTCTAGTAATTAAGCAATGATGTATCGACATGCTAATGTTGGTGTAGTATTTAGGGGTGTTATAGATTAATTCTTCTTATGCTCCTGGGTCAATCTTTCTAGCTAGGATGAGAGTAGAAAAGCTAGTTGTGCAGCCCATTTTTGTATGTGTGTGGTTAGTTGGGCTGGGATCCCCATTTTTTCTTCTTGAGATCCGATTTTTGGTAACCCACTCTTAGTATGTTTAGCTATTTTGTGCACATGTTCGGCTTATGGTTGCCCATTTGGGTTTTATATAAACTTGTGCATGAGTGTACCTTCTGGGCTTGTTCAGGTCTAGTTAGGTTTAGTTTAGCTGTATTTGGTTTATTTTAGCTTACACTAGTGTGCTCTCTTTCATACCCATTTTGACCTCTATCTATGTCTAGATTCTATCATTTCATATGTTTAACCTTTGTTGCTCAGTCGGCCTATGATGTCTACTTAGTACCTTTGTTTCTCTTCTCATGCCACACTTTGCAAAGGTTTCACAATGCAGGTCCTAGTACCAGCTTCCAACGGTGATCATTAGTGCCAGTAGCAGTTTCAAGCAGGAGACGGGGTGAGCACTTGGTGTCTTGGACTTTCTTGTCTCACTCTGTACCTTATATAACTAGTCTTTTTCTTATTGTGACAACTTTGTTTTCGTCTATTTTTGGGACTTGTACTCATTTTTAAACACAACTCTTTATTTCTGACTTCCTTGTTCTAGGAGGGATCTTTACGCATATAGTTTTGGTTTGCTTCCGCTCTTGTCTTATTTTTCTTTTTAGAACACATGTTTTTACTTACATCTACCGTTATACTCATTACTTGTCATTCTACATTACATGTTGGCTTACTAATATTGGGTTATAATAGATGTCATCATGACTCGAGTAATCTTTTCGTGGCATAAGTTAACTAAATGAAGAATACACACTCATCGCGGCTGAAAAAAAGGGTACTTAAAGTTAAATATGGATGTAAAATTTTGTTTTACGGGCTTAGCTTTAAAATTTCTAAACTTCTAGATAAAAAATAGATGATGCATTTAGGGCAGTGTTTTGAAAGGACCAGCCTGGTCAACTTAAATTGTATGGTAGATCAGTGAGAACAAATTCTCTTATGAAAGATTAGTAACCTAAAGAGATTAAACAAAAGCATGCCAATAAAATCACTTATCTAAAGGAAGAAATAAATGGAATGATAGAAGAATCAGACACTTATGTTGTTCCAGGGTGTGTCAGTTCTAACCTTTCTTCACCTATTGATGCAAGTAGTGTAGAAGCTCTAAGAAGCCAAAATCTTCCATATTCTTCTGGATCAACTCATGCTTTAGTTCTTCAATAGGTATTTTACATTTCATAATATCAAGAAAAATATATATAAAACAAGTAGTTCTTACTTCGTGCTCTTAAGGGATTCATATCTAAATACATTTAGGTAAATTAAAGAATCTTGTTGGGTTCGTATATAACACAACTTGCCCTTCTAGTCCATTGATATGTTGAAGTTTTTAATTGTAAATTTGATTTGATGGTGCCTCAGCGGTTTCAATAATGGTGCTAATAACTTTCTTTACTACCGATTTTTAAGTATGTTGGTTAGCTTTTCAGATCAAGTTGTAGTCTTTTAAGGTATGGTAAACTTATCAGAGATTGGTTTTAACATTCTTCAAAAATTGATATGTTACTTTGACCTTGATATGTTGTATGGTAAACATATTGATATAGATTTTTTATTTATAAAAAAATTATATTTATTCTACTCTGACTTGGATATCGAGTTGCCCAAATATAGATTATTAGCGACCATTTAATTGTTTTGTTCTTTTCTCAGATTTAGTACTCATATTTGCCGAAAGAGTCCTAAGATACATATATAACTAGAGTTTATAGTATTTGTAAAAAACTGTTGATTCAAAAAAGAAAATTTTGGTAGTTACTTACAATGATCTTATTAGCATATCAACTACATGATTTAATAGCCAATTCAAGTTTTGTTTTCAGTGCTATCAACTACTTTGAGTAACCTGAGATCATATGGTTCTGTATAGTGCTATCAACTACATGATTTAATAGTTTCTTGTATAGTGCTAATTATTTTTTCATGCAATATCATGTGAGTATAAAGTATGTCGGGCTCTTGTACTTTTTATGGTCTTGTAATAAAAGAATAGGGGACAACAAATGTTTCTTGTATTATGTATTTTTGATGTTTTGGCGCAAATGGCCCAATAGATAGAGGCATGAATTTCTCCGACAAATACTACTAAATATGTATGCCCCAGAGAGTATTCATTGAAGAAAAGGGGTTGGGAAAATATTTTTTAACGTGACTAGTATTGAATATGATTTTTTTTCTCTAACTTATAATATTATTTTTAATGCGCAAGAAAAAGCATGTGATTAAATTTGAATGGTGGCCACAAGTGAACTCGATCTATTGTAGTGAACCATAAAGTGTTTTTGTACTATCCTCCTCTATGTTTTAAAAATTATTGCTACTACAGATCTTTAAACTATTGCTTTCTAAGTATGAGTTGTACTAGACATGTTTATCAATGTATATTTGGAAATCTATAGCTTATAATAATCTATTAGCTAATTTGGTGCATGATAGAAATTCTATATTGAATTATGTTATTAGTGAGTATATGAAAATAAAAATTATTATCATTACAATTAGAAATTATGGCTACAAAAATTATACAAAACATTGCCACATTTTAAAGGTGTGGCTATACGGGAATCCATTGTGTGGCTTATTGATTATAAATTGTAGCTTGTATGTAAGAAAAATGTTAAACTTTTTAAGTGTTGTTGTAAAAGAGATATAAAAGGCGACACTCATAAAGTTTAACCAATAACAATGCAAAGACAACACTATAAAGTGTGTAGTATCATCAACCAAACTTGTTGCTAATGAAATGTTACAAAGCGTGGCCATTATACCTCATTGGCTATACTTTTTAAGTGTACCTACTATGACGACATTTGTAAAGCATGGCCTAATGTCAAAGGTTATGTTTCATTACGCCACCCCCTAAAAAGTGTTGCCTAAACTCAAAAAGTGTAGCCTTATCAAAGGACACAATATTTGCTAGTTTATGCCACACTTTACCAGGGTGGCTAAAAGCATAAATGTTGTAGTAACAAGTCAGTCAAGTTATTATTTTTAGATGTTTTCAAACATTTATTATTATTATTATTATTATTATTATTATTATTATTATTAATAATAATATTAATAGAGCTTTTAAAAGAGGTTACTGATAGCACGTTACGTGAAAAGATTATTCAGCTTGCTGCTAATAATAAAGCTAGCTCTTCTAATATTGTTGAAAAATCAAAAAATGAATTTTAATATTCTGCTCCTTATTCTTTATCTGAAGTTAATAATAGACTTTCTAAACAGCATGTTGTTATTCGTGATACTTCTTTTGATGACCTAAAAGGAGAAATTGACCAATTGAAACAAGAGATTAAATCTCTTTAAAAAAAAATCAGATCATTTGTGATCACCGTCTTACTCAGATTGAGTCTGCTAACAACAAAGGTAAAAATATTGTTGAAGAAAATAGTACTCTTGCAAAACCTATTAATATTGTTCCTAAACAAAATATGTTTTTAGGAATGATGCAGGTTGTTACAGCTCATAAATGGTATATTAAATGTACCATATTAATCGATAATACTTTCTCCATAACTGATATTGCTATGATAGATAGTGGAGCTGATGTTAGTTGTATTCAGGAAGGGCTTGTACCTACTAAGTACTTTGAGAAAACCACTCATATGGTAAGATCGACTTCAGGGGATGCTTTAGATATAAAGTATAAATTGCCTAATACTCGTATTTGCCAAAATAAAGTTTTCGTTCCGCACTTCTTTTTCTTGGTTAAAAATTACTTATACCCGCCAATTATACTTGGTACCCCATTTATAAATGCTCTTTATCCTTTTACCAACATAAATGCTAAAGGTTTTTCTGCTACTTATAAAGACCAAGACATTAGTTATACTTTTGTTACTGATCCTATCTCTCGTGATATTAATACTCTTATTAATATGTAACAAAGGCATGTGGATTCCTTACAACTTGAATTATTTAGCATGAATATATTTGATACTTTTAGATCAACCAAAGTACAAGAAAAGATTAAATTAATATCTGAACAGATTGCCATTGATATTTGTGCGGATCTTCCTAGTGCTTTTTGGAATCGAAAAAAGCATATTGTTACTCTTCCATATGAAAATACTTTCTCTGAGGATGATATTCCTACAAAATCACGTCCTTGTAAAATGAATGTTGAATTGGTTGAATTCTACAAAAAGGAAATTGATAGTTTATTACAAAAGGGTTTGATAATACCTTCAAAATCTCCTTGGTCATGCACTGCATTTTATGTCAATAATGCAGCTAAAAAGGAACGTGGTGTTCCTAGGTTGGTAATAAATTATAAGCCTTTAAACAAATATTTGAAATAGATTAGGTATCCTATCCCAAACAAAAAGGATTTGCTTTCAAGATCATAGAGTAGTTTAAAGATAAAATCCTGAATCTCAGGAGGTCTCTTAATAGGTACATCAGGTTGTTTTGACGAAGAAGCCTGTTCAGAAGATTTTAAATCATTTTTTATCCAACCAATCAAAATTGTTATATCATCCAATTTTTAATCAAAAGAACTAATATGTTCTCCTAGAACTTTCACATAAAGACCTAAATAGTTGTTTTGAGAAATGAGATTATTAATCTCGTTAATACTTATCTTAGCCACATCATTTTCGATGAATTTTTGGAAAGCAGTGAAAGTAATACATGTATTATTAGGAAGTATAAACGGTGCCTGAGGCGGATATATAGCGTTAATAATATTACCTGATTCATCTTTATAAGACTGTTCAAGTACTTTGATGAATAAAGGTAAATAAGTGGTTATAAACCAAGGTACGAAGAACATAATATGATTATGCAAACCAGAAGTTTCATAAAATTCTTGTGAAATATTATGTTGATCTTCTGTGTTGTAAATGTCAAAAATCCAAGTTTTAAACCGGCTCCATTTATCTCTTGCAAATTTATTTTGATTATACTTTCTTGCCAGTGACCCTGGACTAAAATCAATTTGGTGTACATTCATCATTAAGTATCAATAAGATTAAAATCCATTTCGGATGCAGAAGGAATATCCTTATCAATAATATAAGATGTTTTATAATTTGTTTGAACAATATTTAATCTAGGATTAATTTTAATTTTATTTTTATCGGCACATATAACTGAAGATAATGTATGCAAAGAAGCAGCACGATTTCGAGCTGGACCATAACCAGGGTCAATCAGCGAGATATGTTGGATGGCAAGTAATCTTCTATCAGAAAAGAAAGAATGTCTATTATAAGGGACACTTTTTTCATCAAACGGAATATAAATCTTTCCATCAGCATTTTGAGTAATATGAGAATATTCAGAAGTAGTGACAGCAGCAGTCATCTGTTCTGGAGGTATAACAGAGTCTAAAGTCCAAGTAGTCGGAAAATTAATCTCTTCCCATTTTATAGGTCTTCTAGTAGTGACCTTAGACTTAGCGAAATTAGTTTCTACTAAAATAGTTTGATCAGATGTATCGTATAATTTACATCTAGGATTCAAAGTAGCAAGCAAATTCAAATAGATTCTATAAGATAAACAAATTAATTTTGATCCAGGTGCATAATTATAACCATGCATTTTAACAATTAACGTCAAAGCATCAAGAATATTAGAATAAGTTAAAGATAGGTGTAAGTTAGGTTGAGTATTGAAATATACTGGGCCATAAGCTACCGTAGATTCAATTGGTTAGCCAGTA
Source organism: Solanum stenotomum (assembly GCF_019186545.1). Lineage (NCBI taxonomy): Eukaryota > Viridiplantae > Streptophyta > Magnoliopsida > Solanales > Solanaceae > Solanum > Solanum stenotomum. The sequence goes on from NW_026033891.1 coordinate 14,368, forward strand.
AAACCTGCATTTATCATCCTGCAAATAGCTCTACAGGTATTATTAACACTCTTACAAATAGTAGCATACATAAGCATTCTATGAACAAGAATGGTTAATTGCCTATCAGTTAAACCATCGAGATACCAATCATAGATCTCACTTCCAGTATAGGAAGTATTTGTTTGGTTACAATCACGTTCCTCTATCAAAACATCTTGAGGGGTCGATCTAGGTTAATAATAAGTTTGCATATTAGGTTGATGAGCATATTTAGTATTACCATTATTCTTTTTGGGATAACCACGAAGTTGATTAATGTTTAATTCAACTTGATTTTTAAAATCAAAGGTGGTTTCCATCTAACCTGCAAAATCTTCAGATAAACTAATGGGGTTTACCCCAAATTGTGAAAACTTTTTATCCAGAAGGTTTTCAAGATCATAGAGTGGTTTAAAGATAAAATTTTGAATCTCAGGAGGTTTCTGAATAGGTACATCAGGTTGTTTTGACGAAGAAGCCTATTCAGAAGGTTTTAAATCATTTTTCATCTGAGTAGTCAAAATTGTTAGATCATCCAAATTTTTATCAAGAGAACTAATATGTTCTCCTAGAACTTTCACATAAAGACCTAAATAGTTGTTTTGAGAAATGAGATTATTAATCTTGTTAATACTTATCGTAGCCACATCATTTTTAATAAATATTTGGAAAGCAGTGAAAGTAATACCTGTATTATTAAGAATTATAAACGGTGCCTGAGGCGGATATATAGCGTTAATAATATTACTTGATTCATCTTTATAAGACCATTCAAGTACTTTGATGAATAAAGGTAAATAAGTGGTTATAAACCAAGGTACGAAGAAAATAATATGATTATGCAAAGCACAAGTTTCATAAAATTCTTGTGAAATATTATGCAGATCTTCTGTGCTGTAAGTGAAAAGGCCAAGTTTTTAACTGGCTCCATTTATCACTTGCAAATTCATTTTGAATATACTTTCTTACCAGTGACCCTGAGCTAAAATCGATTCGGTGTACATTCATCATTATGTATTATTAAGATTAAAATCCATTACGGATGCAGAAGGAATATCCTTATCAAAAATATCAGATGTTATATCATTTGTTTGAACAATATTTAATCTAGGATTAATTTTAATTTTATTTTTATCGCCAGATATAACTGAAGATAATGTATGCAATGAAGCAGCACAATTTTGAGCTGGACCATAACCAGGGTCAATCGGCGAGATATCTTAGATGGCAAGTAATCTTCTATCAGAAAAGAAAGAATGTCTATTATAAGGGACACTTTTTTCATCAAACGGAATATAAATCTTTCCATCAGCATTTTGAGTAATATGAGAATATTCAGAAGTAGTGACAGCAGCAGTCATCTGTTCTGGAGGTATAACAGAGTCTAAAGTCCAAGTAGTCGGAAAATTAATCTCTTCCCATTTTATAGGTCTTCTAGTAGTGACCTTAGACTTAGCGAAATTAGTTTCTACTAAAATAGTTTGATCAGATGTATCGTATAATTTACATCTAGGATTCAAAGTAGCAAGCAAATTCAAATAGATTCTATAAGATAAACAAATTAATTTTGATCCAGGTGCATAATTATAACCATGCATTTTAACAATTAACGTCAAAGCATCAAGAATATTAGAATAAGTTAAAGATAGGTGTAAGTTAGGTTGAGTATTGAAATATACTGGGCCATAAGCTACCGTAGATTCAATTGGTTAGCCAGTAAAACCTGCATTTATCATCCTGCAAATAGCTCTACAGGTATTATTAACACTCTTACAAATAGTAGCATACATAATCATTCTATGAACAAGAATGGTTAATTGCCTATCAGTTAAACCGTCGAGATTCCATTCGTAGATCTCACTTCCACTATAAGAAGTATTAGTTTGGTTCCAATCACATTCCTCTATCAAAACATCTTGAGGGGTCGTTCTGGGATAATAGTAAGTTTGCATACTAGTTGATGAGCATATTTAGTATTACCATTATTCTTTTTGGGATAACCATGAAGTTGATTAATTTTTAATTCAACTTGATTTTTAAAATCAAAGGTGGTTTCCATCTCATCTGCAAAATCTTAAGATAAACTAATGGGTTTTGCCCCAAATTGTGAAAACTTTTTATCAAGAAGATTTTCAAGATCATAGTGTGGGTTAAAGATAAAATCCTGAATCTCAGGAGGTCTCTGAGTAACTACATCAGGTTGTTTTGATGAAGAAGTCTATACAGAAGGTTTTAAATCATTTTTTATCTCACCAATCAAAATTTTTAGATCTTCCAATTTTTTATCAAGAGAACTAATATGCTCTCCTAGAACTGTCACATAAAGACCTAAATAGTTGTTTTGAGAAATGAGATTATTAATCTCATTAATACTTATCGTAGCCACTTCATTTTCAATGAATATTTGGAAAGCAGTGAAAGTAATACATGTATTATTAGGAAGTATAAACGGTGCCTAAGGCGGATATATAGCGTTAATAATATTACCTGATTCATCTTTATAAGACCGTTCAAGTACTTTGATGAATAAAGGTAAATAAGTGGTTATAAACTAAGGTACGAAGAACCTAATATGATTATGCAAACCACAAGTTTTATAAAAATTTTGTGAAATATTATGCAGATCTTCTGTGCTGTAGGTGTAAAAAAACCAAGTTTTAAACTGGCTTCATTTATTACTTGTAAATTCGTTTTGAATATACTTTCTTCGCCAGTGACCCTGGACTAAAATCGATTTGGTGTACATTCATCATTAAGTATCATTAAGATTAAAATCCATTTCCTATGCAAAAGGAATATCCTTATCAGAAATATCAGATGTTTTATCATTTGTTTGAACAATATTTAATCTAGGATTAATTTTTATTTTATTTTTAACGACTGATATAACTGAAGATAATTTATGCAAAGAAGCAGCACGATTTCGAGCTGGACCATAACCAAGGTCAATAGGCGATATATGTTGGATGGCAAGTGATCTTCTCTCAGAAGAGAAAGAATATCAATTATAAGGGACACATTTTTCATCAAACTGAATACAAATCTTTCCATCAGCATTTTGAGTAGTATGAGAATATTCAGAAGTAGAGACAACAACAGTCATCTATTCTGGAGGTACAACAGAGTCTAAAGTCCAAGTAGTCGGAAAATTAATCTCTTCCCATTTTTTAGGTCTTCTAGTAGTGACCTTAGACTTAGCGAAATTAGTTGCTACTAAAATAGTTTGATCAGATGTATCGTATAATTTACATCTAGGATTCAAATTAGCTAGCAATTTGAAATAGATTCTATAAGATAAACAAATTAATTCTGATACAGGTGCATAATTATAACCATGCGTTTTAACATTTAAAGTCAAAGTATCAAGAATATTAGAATAAGTTAAAGATAACTGTAAGTTAGGCTGAGTATTAAAATATAGTAGGCCATAAGCTACCGTAGATTCAATTGGTTGGCCAGTAAAACCTGCAATTATCATCTTGCAAATAGTTCTATCAGTATTATTATCACTCTTACAAATAGTAGCATACATAAGCATTCTATGAACAAGAATGGTTAATGGCTAATCAGTTAGACCGTCGAGATTCCATTCATAGATCTCACTTCCACTATAAGAAATATTAGTTTGGTTACAATCACGTTCCTCTATCAAAACTTCTTGAGAGGTCGGTCTGGGATAATAATAAGTTTGCATACTAGGTTGATGGGCATATTTTGTATTACCATTATTCTTTTTGGGATAACCACGAAGTTGATTAATTTTTAATTCAACTTGATTTTTAAAATCAAAGGTGGTTTCCATCTCACCTACAAAATCTTCAGATAAACTAATGGGTTTTACTCCAAATTGTGAAAACTTTTATCAAGAAGATTTTCAAGATCATAGAGTGGTTTAAAGATAAAGTCCATAATCTCAGGAGGGCTCTGAATAGGTACATCAGGTTGTTTTGATGAAGTAGCCTATTCAGAAGGTTTTAAATGATTTTTTATCTCACCAATCAAAATTGTTAGATCATCCAATTTTTTATCAAGAGAACTAATATGTTATCCTAGAACTTTAACATAAAAACCTAAATAGTTGTTTTGAGAAATGAGATCATTAATCTCGTTAATACTTATCGTAGTCACATCATTTTCAATGAATTTTTGGAGAGATGTGAAAGTAACTCCTGTATTATTAGGAAGTATAAACGATGCCTGAGGAGAATATATAGCTTTAATAATATTACATGATTCATCTTTATAAGACAGTTCAAGAACTTTGCTGAATAAAGGTATATAAGTGGTTATAAACCAAGGTACGAAGAACAAAATATGATAATGCAAAGTACAAGTTTCATAAAATTCTTTTGAAATATTATGCAGATCTTCTGTGTTGTAAGTGTAAAAAAACCAAGTTTTAAACTGGCTGCATTTATCACTTGCAAATTCGTTTTGAATATACTTTCTTGCCAGTGACCCTGGACTAAAATCGATTTGGTGTACATTCTTCTTTAAGTATCATTAAGATTAAAATCTATTTCGGATGCAAAAGAAATATCCTTATCAGAAATATCAGATGTTTTATCATTTGTTTGAACAATATTTAATCTAGGATTAATTTTAATTTTATTTTTATCGGCAGATATAACTGAAGATAATGTCTACAAAGAAGTAGCACGATTTTGAGCTGGACCATAACCAGGGTCAATCGGCGATATATGTTGGATAGCAAGTAATCTTCTATCAGAAGAGAAAGAATGTTTATTATAAGGGACACTTTTTTTCATCAAACTGAATACAAATCTTTCCATCTGCATCTTGAGTAATATGAGAATATTCAGAATTAGTGACAGCAGCAGTCATCTGTTCTGGAGGTATAACAGAGTCTAAAGTCCAAGTAGTCGGAAAATTAATCTCTTCCCATTTTATAGGTCTTCTCCTAAATCCATGATTAGGAGAATATATCTATGCCAAAATACTTCACTTCAATATCATATTTACCATGAAAGTTCCTAGGCTCTGATACCAACGAAACTAGGATCTTAGAAGACGGGCGGTAGTCCGCGCAGTCATCTTCAATCTAGCTTGTTAACATCCAAATTCATGAAAGAAATCCTAATTGAAATACATACAATTTTTTATGTAGTTTAATGACTGTATGGAAGGATCTAATCCTTTTACCCAAGCAAAGGGTCTGTCGAGATTCGAATTCGTATTGTTAGTGAGCCCATGTGTCTAGCAGTTATAACCGGGTATAAAATGCCCTTTTACTCCTTACCGGGCTGAGACCACGGCTGGCTAGACGAAGTCACTAAGACAAAGCCACTAACTTGTTGTATTGAATCTGACTGTACCACCATCTCGGAACTAAGTCAAGAAACCTTATATAAATTTATGCATATTTAGATAAAGTCTAGATCTTTCATGGTAGATATAAAAGTGAAGTTAGTTATCCGACATAGATATAATTCTTTAGCCGGACATAGTCACGGCTTAGATCGGAGAAAGTAATACGGTAAAGGAAAGAAAGGAAAGGAAGATTTTAGTACCTTAAAACTTTATTCCACAAATCCGGTAGTCTCAGGCAAACTTAAAACTTTATTCCACAATTCTGGTAGTCTCCGGCAAACTCACAATTTACAATACAAAAGAAGAGAATAAGAGAGAGAGTACCAAAGAGAGAGAGTGGTTCTTAAAAACCTGCCCTCTTACAAAACAAAACAAACTTGTTTATAGAAACTAAAAAGCATCTAGGAATAGTAGTAGAGGGTCCCCTATGTGGCTCCTAGAAACAGTATATCTACTGTTGCAACAGTGTTTCTACGGTTGATAATGCTTATCTGCTAAATCTTGCTTTTAAGCTTTGAAAGGAAATCTTCTGCTTTCTTCAGTGTGTCTTCTGAAACTAGTCCTTCTGATTCATATGGCTGAGCCTCGTGAATATCATCACTTGTTTCACTGCGCATTGATGAGTCTGATTTTGCGTAGTGTGTTATATTAAGAAGAAGATTTTTCTTAACTTCTTCTAAATAATTATTAATCATTTCATTTTTATCATCACCATCTTGGTTAGAATTTTTTCTAGCCATATGTCTAACTGAAGTGTTAGCAATTATTCCTTTTTGAGGAATTGATTTATAATCTTGAATTGTCTTGGAAATCAAGTCCAACAGTTCTTGTCCGTATAAAGACTTGTTTGGGGGTCCTTTTTCATTAATTTATCCCAAAAATTATTGTAATAAGTCCGATATAAAAAGGGGATTTGTTCTTCAGTGAAATCCACTTCTGGAGCCCATTTATGAATCCAGGAAACATAAAATTCTATAAAGAAATATATATGTTTAATTTGTTTCATATAACAAATGTGTTTTTGGTGACATAGATTGTTAGAGTCTGGAGAAACCTTAACCCATTCTCTGTATAACTTGAGAAACAGATCGAGCAGTATTTTTATTGTTGGCCCGTGGTATGACCACCAGTTTAAAAACCAATTTGGAATAGGATTTGCAAATATCTTTGCACATACTTTAATGAACCAAGTATGTTTGTGTCTCTCGTTATTATAATAGAGGACTTTTTTAAAGACCTGAATATAGTCCCAGTATATAAATTTCATAGGGACTTTGTTAAGGCTAAACTGCCTTTCTGTCATCGAGGAAATACCCCAATCTTCAATAGGAATTATTTGTTTTATAATCATTTTGGAGAAGTTATAAACATTCTCACTTGTATTATAACATGAAAAGTGTTGAAATTCAACACCTGTGCTTATCAGCAAAGTTTCATAATATGACCAAGTTTTGTATGACTCACCCGGAAAATAAAGTCCATTGACTAAATACCGTTGGAATATTTTCCTTGGTTCTTCTTTTCTCTGTATCTCAGAGTTTTCTAAGAGGAATATCATTTCTCTTTTGTCTACCTTTTCGTTTGACTTGATATCATCAACATCATCTTTAGCTATTGAGGCAAAGGTATTACTTTTCTTTTGTGACAAATATGCCTGTAGTTGGGCATATAATGGATCATTTTCCGAAATATCTTCCAGATGTACTAATGAAGCTGCCTCTTGAGCTTTTGAGTTTAAATTAAATAAATTCATTCCTCCTTTTTGTATCATTGGAGTGTTGGATAAAGATCCTTATGACGATCTTGATGAACTTGGGGAGTATCTTCCCCTTCCTCTTAGGTTATTTCCCTTTCCTCGACCCTTAGTTACCCAAGGGGGTTCCATCCTACAAACAAAACATTGAGATTTATTCCCAATAAGTGGTCATAATAAGTATTGAATTCTTCCATTGCTAAGAAAAGGTCCATCACCATTCCATCTATAATTTTCCAGCAAATTAGTTCTTTCATGTCTCGATTGAGAGGAAGAACTTTTAATACTGTAATCAATCTTTTTTTTGTAAAGAAAAGGGAGATGGGAACATCACCATTTTCTGAGTTGCTAATACTGTTACTCATTTTGAAGATATTTTCTAGATAGGAACTCTGGGAGAGAGTTATCACTTCCTTTCTTATAAAGGATTTCAAAATCAAAAGGGGCTAGCTATGCTTGCCATCTGGCAAACATTAATTTTGAAGCATCATACTTAAAATCTTTATCAAACATATATTTGACTGATTGAGCATCAGTATTAATAAGAAAATTTTGATTATATAAATCATCTTGAAATTTTAAAACACATTTAACTATGGTTAACATTGCAGGAGCCACCGTAGCATATTTTTTCTGAGCATCGTTCCACTTTCCTGAATGAAATCGAATTAAATACTCAATTTTATCATGAGGATTGATTTGTTTTAGAATTCCTCCGTAACATATATTTGACGCATCAGTCTCGACTATCTTTTGCCAAGTAGGGTTAGCAATAGATAAACACGACAAAGATTTAACATGAAGTTTGATATTTTTTACCAAATTGGTGAGACTATCAATCCACGGAGTTTTATGATTTTTCTTTAGCCTAGCGTATAATGGGGCTACATCTCGAGATAGATTCTTGTAAAAAGAGGAAATATAATTTAAGCTTTCCAAGAATCTATGCAGCTGAGTTGTCACTCTCCGAGCCTACACCCTGAATGTGGCCGGCACTCGAAGACCATTGTTGGCCTCAAGGGAACCCTTGGCCTGGCTTACTAACTCAGTGGAAGAATTAACTCATCACATACACATACACATTTACGAAGTAACTAGAATGTTATAAAGGAACATTCAACTGGCCATTAAGGCAAACTCAAATCTTTAACATATGAAATGAAAAGTAAAGACAACTGAATTAACTAACTGACTATTTGACTATCTATTAAGCCTCTAAACAACTGAGATGGATGTCGGGATAGGCCCAAGACATCCTAATGAACTAATACTAAAACTGAAAGCAATGTAAAGGAGTCATCTGGAATGCAAAGAGGCTCACCAACAGACTCTGAACTGCTTACTGGATCAACGAATGTGTCGGATGCCAATCCTAGTTACTTGTGTCTGCATCATAATACGATGCAGGCCAACTGGCATCAGTACATTGAATGTACGAGTATTCAAGTTGGAATGCTAAAATAACATAGGCACAAAAGATATTATGAAAGAAACACTTACCTTGGCTCTTTTCAACTCTTGAATACTTAAATAAACTCATTTCATTATAAAGTTGTTTAAAACAAGTGCAATATAAAGAAAAGCTGTTGAAAACATGTTGTCAATTCATAATCATAATATCATAAAAAGACAAACCATGCTCTCTCTCAAAGTCTACTTGTGCAATGCATGAATGAAGTTCCATACCCCCATTCACACTAAGCAGAAGCCCTTGAGGAACCATGCTACTACTGTTGTGGGAATTTCTCTAACCGACAACCATCACTTCAGAACTATAGTGATGATGCAACGCTTTACCTCACGCTGCCGAGGCCCATCCTATACCTTGTTGTGATATAGGAAGCTAACTCACTAAGTGGATCCACTAGTCTATGCGAAAAAGATTCATCTAAAAAGTATGACCCTTTTTTACCCTTGATGGCTACATGGTTTATGGACACTTGAGTTAATATGAACTCGCATCCCCATATCGGTGCTCAATACTACTCCCAAAAATATACTGAGTTCTTTATGTTTAAAAAAATACTTCTTCTATGATTTGGGATTAGTGCACAAAAACTTAGCTCAAAGGCTATCTTGGAAACCTCTGTTTCCCTGCTTTCTTCATTTAGAAAGCTATTTCTCTTTTCTGAAAACTAGCCTGAAGGCTCTTTGAAAATCGAGGTTTCCTTTCTTGTTTAAATGTGAAAACATTTTAAACTCTTTGGGAATACATAGTCCCCATATACTTTTGAAAAAAGAACTTCAACTTTATTCTTTACTGAACTCAAAACTTAAGTCTTAAAACAAAGTTAAAACGTTTGCCAATGACTTTTGGAAAACTTTATGAACTTCTCTTAACTTGACTCTTGACTTCTCTTGACTTTGATCCTAACTTTCCTTGAATTGGATTATGGATTCAAGGTTCATGATCTCATGTTTATGGAGGATCTCAATAACAATATATCAATTCGATAATTAGGAATAGAACTTTTAAAAGAAACATGAACTCAAGAACTTAAAATAAAATTATCTCAAGAATACTCAAATCTAGGGAAAGAATCCTAGATTTCTCTTTTACTGACTTGAAAGTAGTTGTAGGGCATGAGAATGAACTAGTCCAACACTATGATAGCCTTACGTACTTGAAAAAAACAATGTTCTTCAACATGTTGAGACTCAGTCCATAGTCTACATGGGTCGCTGCATTCTATATGTTATTGATCATGCCTGCACTATTAAGGAGCTACATCGTGATGCCCAAGAGGGGATGGTACAAGAGTGCAAGACTTAAGGGTGGCTACAGTTGGTCCCGGTCCAATCTCAAGAGGTATATATAGTATAGGGTTCATTAGTGGTTTCACCACGGACATTATAGTTAGCCTATTTAGGCCTCACTGATGAGTTTAGAGGGGGGTTGGTATAGAAATAGTGAGATTAGATCTAGCAAGAGTCTTAGGTCCCACGCTAGTACTTCAAGTCAGGGTGTCTATTATTCTTAGAGAAGATCATCTTCTAGTTGTTTTGACTGTTATGAGTTAGATCATTGGGCCAGATATTGCCCTTTGCATAGATGGTTGGGTGCAATTCCACAAGCAGCTCCACTAGTAGCATCTCCTAACCTCAGGACTATCGCGGTGGATAGTAGGTTATTCAAGGTGGTCCCTGAGGAGGCATGCCACATAAAAGGACTGATGGCCAGGGTAGAGGAATAATGGCCATTTCTTTGCAGCTCCAGTAACGAAAGAGGTTGAGGCATCAGATGATGTGATCACATGTATGATTCATTTTTGCCATCAGCTTACCTCGACTTTATTTGACCTTAGTTCTAAAAATTCTAATGTGTATTTGTATTAAGCTTCTCGCTTGGGTAGGCTTTCTTAGCCTATGGCAGTGTCGTTGGGTGTGTTGACCCTCGTGGGTGAGTCTTTAGTAATGGGTCAAGTGTTCCGATCTTTCTTAGTTACTATCCAAGGGAGTTACATCCAGGTTGACCTTATATTGTTGAATATACTTGATTTTGATGTGATTTTAGGGATGGACTAGTTATCCCACTATCGCTTGGTTTTAGATTTTTTTTAGTAAGACTGTTACCTTAGCCTTGCCAGGTATTCCTCATGTGGTATGGTAGGGCTTCATTTGTAGTACACAAGTTTGAGTTATCTCTTTTATTCAGGCTCGGAAGGTAGTGTCTAGTGGATGTCTATCCTTTTTGGCATACATTCGGAATGTGAGTAGGGAGGTCCCTTCAGTTGAGTATGTGCCCCTTCTTCGAGATTTTTAAGATGTATTCTCTACCGACCTACCTAGCTTACCCCCAGATCATGACATTGACTTTACTATAGAGCTTGAGTCGGGTACTTAACCTTTTCCCATTCAGCCATATCGGATTGCTCCCATAGAGCTTAAGGAGATTAGTGTAAAACTTTAGTATCTCTTAGGTAATGGATTCATCCTATCTAGTGTATCGTCTTGTGGTGCTTCCATTTTGTTGGTGAAGAAGAAGGACAGTTCGATGCACATGTATATTGATTATAGGCAGCTAAATAAGCTAATGTTGAAATTGTTATCCCGTGACTAGGATTTTTCATCTGCTCAACTAGCTTAACAATGCTGAAGTATTCTCATAGATTGATTTGAGGTGTGATTACCATCAGTGGAGGATTAGGGTAGTGGTCATCCCTAAGACTACATTAGGAATAGATGTTGCCGCTATAAGTTCCTAGTGATGTCTTTTAGGTTGACTAATGCCCCTGCCGGAGTCATGGACTTGATAATGCAGGTGTTTAGGATGTACCTTGATTTTTTCATCACTGTATTGATAGAGGACACCTTAGTACACTCGCTGAGTAGGATTGATCATGAGGAGAATTTGAGGATTCTGTTCTAGACATTGAGAGATTAGTAACTTTGTGCCAAGTTCTCAGAGTGCCATTTTTGTCTTGCGTCTGTAGCATTCACGGGGCACGTGGTGTCCAAGGATGGCATCATGGTAGATCTGGTGAAGAATGAGGGTATTTTTGGTTGGGCTAGGCCCACATCTATTTTTGAGGTTCAGAGATTTATCAAATTAACAAGGTACTAGAAACAATTTTTAAGAGGGCTTCCACATGATTGTTGCACCACTGACCCAAATGACTCACCTTAATGTGCCTTTAGAGTGGTCTGAGGAGTGTAAGTTGAGCTTTCGAAATCTAAAAGAGTTGTTGACTACTTCTCCTACATTGACTTTTCTAGTTGAGGGCAAGGGTTTCACGATCTATTGTGATGCATCCAACATTGGTTGGGATTTTGTGTTGATGCATCAAGGCTAAATTATTGTGTATTCATCGAGGCACTGATTTAACGTTTCAAGAACACCTCATCCAATTCTAGGTGTCAATGATCGTAAATTTGTATAAAACCCAACTAAATGAGTTGGGGTCGAATCCCACAGGGAGTGGTACGTGTTTAGAATTCAATTAAGAAGTATGAATGCGGTCTAATCAGCAAGAGGAATAAACATTATCGGAAAATGATATTACACAAATTAAAGGGGTGACACGAATATCAAATAGGGGGTTTTGGTTGTGATTATCAGGTACAAACAGTCACAAACGATTTGAAATAACAATAGGGAGATAGATTCTCGGGATGTGATCGATTGTAGGCAAATATAGGCATATGGGTAATTGCAACTACTAGTATATAGCTAAATATCAATGAGTAGGCTAGACTATAAGGGAGGTAATTTTCTCTCGAGCAACTACCCCGAATCAGGTGATTTCTTTCAAACATCAACAAGCATGACAATGAAGAACAGCCCATGCGTTAATCCATTCACTCTCTCTAGCTAAATATGTGGGATTGGGTTTAGGATTCACTCTCTCGAGCTAAACCCAATACCCACAAATCATCAATCAATAACCATAGTTCTAAAACCTCCCTCTTGAGCAAGCCAAGAACACAAATATAGAACTACATTTGCAACTACAATTCTTAAATTAAACCACAATTAATGATTAAACTCACTTTCCAATAGGCAATACCCATAAACTAATTCATCTCATAATCACATGATCACACCCCAAGAATTGTGGTTTTAGCCAAGCATCCTAAAAAGGTAAAAACTATTACCGAATCAATTATCCATCAACTAGGTAAGAGAGATTTAATCTTTACAATGCTCAATTTGAAGAAAATCTGAAAAGTTACTTCCAACATCTCCAAATTAAAATTTTCAAATCTTCAAAAGCTAAGGTAAACTGTAGAGAAAAGTATTCTAAAACTCAGTTCTAATGTCTAACAAATATATCCAAGATTAATAATTGATAAAAAGATTAAAGATACCTAACTAAAATGTTCAAAATCTAGTTTATAGTCGCCGAATATAAGCTACGAAAGCCCATTTGGCGAAGTAAGATGGGAAACCACTCAGTGAGCCGCCCTTTGACCTCTTCCATCGCCTTTTCACCATGGCATTCAGCATCCTCAAGGCCTGTAATTTTGAGCGATCTACTTTGGCTTCGCGGAAATACTTGGTGATCCACCGACTGCTCATTTTCTTTATCGAGTTGGTGCTTTCCTTTAGGGCTTGGCACACTAGAACTTTAGGTGGTCAGATAGCCACTCGGTGATTCGCCAAGTGACCTTGGCGATCACCAGGCTTTCCTTTCTTCATCCATTCAGTTTTTTTTGTTTCTTTTTGCCTGTTAGTGTCATTGCTTTGTTCCTCCATCTATGTACCTGAAAATCAAGGATTTAACATCAATTTATGGCACAAATTAAGCATTTAAGGACACTAAATCTAAATAAGCAATGCCCTAAGTGAGTCCAAATCTCAGACTCATCAAGCACCTTAGACTACATGAGTACAACTACCCCACCCATGACTAGGAGTTGACGGTGGTAGTTTTGCTCTTAAGATCTAGTGGCATTACCTGTATGGAGTTTGTTATGAGATATATAATGATCTAGTTGACTCACCTTGATGTGCCTTTTGAGTGGTCTGATGAGTGTAAGTTGAGCTTTCGATAGCTCAAAGAGTTGATGACTACTTCTCCTACATTGACTCTTCCATTTGAGGGCAAAGGCATCATGATCTATTGTGATGTATCCAGCATTGGTTGGGTTTTTGATTTGATGCAGCGGGGTCAAATTATTGCTTATTCATTGAGGCACCTTAGACCACATGAGCACAACTACCCCACCCATGACTAGGATTTGACGGTGGTTGTTTTTGCACTTAAGATCTAGTGGCACTACATGTATGGAGTTTATTGTGGTAGCCACAAAAAGAGGTATATTGTCAATTGTTTCACTCTTTAAAAATTGTTGCCTAAGATCATTTCAAGATCTTGCATCACTTAGTTTTCTAGGTGTCATCTCACAAGGTTCAAGGTAAGCTCATCATACAAGGCATTGGCACCAATATCAAACGAGACTCCACAGTTTCTAGCTAGTGTGTAATGTTCATCACAAGAGACTCATTCGATAACCGACTAGTCACAACGAGTTGCAAAAAGTTCACTCATTGTCTATGCAACTTCATTTGGCCTCATCATAGCCGGACATTCATTTCGTTCAATTAAGAGCACTATTTAAGTCATTGTTATTGATCATAACCGATACTCAAATTTGCATAAGAATAGCCACAATCACACACAAAAGAGGTGGCACAAAATTTGCAAAATAGGTCAAAACCACTTCCATTCAAAACAAGAAGCGACAAGCTCAAATATCCACACAATTAAAATTAACACACATATATAGATCAAAACACCCAACCAATATTCACAAATAAAACCGAATCAAAATAGGTAGGTATGGTAATACCTCACCCCACCCACAAAAGAAAAGTAGTTGTCCACAAATGCAACTAAAACAACCAAAAGTCAATAAAATCAATAGAAATGGAGGTAAAGAATGATCATGTCTACTCAGTCGCTCCGTCTGTCGGGGCCTCAATGCCTGGTGCCACACTCTGGTCTTGGGCATTAGTGCCCGGGGTAACAGAGATATCGGCTCCACTATAGTCTGTCATAGAAGTCTCTCTCAATGAGGTTTGGATGGCTGAATGCACAATATCCTCCTCAACTTTAGTCAGGCCCTCATAAGTGGTCTCCTCCCAAACACCGAGCTGCTCCTCATCAGTCTCAGCCTCGGACTCTGCAGCTACATCATCAGCTCTAACCTCTTCTCCGGTGCTAGCCGGAGGCATATCAGAATACGCTACAATATATGTGCCCAAGTCATCAGAAATCTCCACGGTCCCAAAAATCATCGACATATCAGTAGACTTCAGCTGGTCCACATCCTTCTCAACTCAGCAATTGTGGCCTTAAGGCCGTCACCTCATAAGTGGCACCTCTCTCACACACCTCTATCCTTACTGCAAGGTTATCAGTAGACCCTCTAAGAGGTGTCACAGCAGCACTGAGTGCTTTCTCAATCACCCTAAGGACTGTAGCCTCTAGCTTGGAGGCACGCACATCAGAAGAATGGGCTAGATGCCCCATCCATAGTATTGCATCCTGAGTGAGTGCAGGTTGGGATGCAGCAGAACTAGCAACAAACCTAGGATGCAAGGGAGCGGTAGAAGAACTCGGAGTCGTAGAAGGGGCAGTACTAGAGATACTTGAAGACCAAGTGGCCAGAGTAGGAAATATTTCCTCTGCAAGTAGTGTCTCAATGTCAACAATCGGAGATGCATCCACCGAGGTTACCTTCTTCTTCTCAGCCTCATCCTTCAAGTACTCGGCCTCAATGCGCCAGATGTTAGTCGAGGAGGTGGGAATCACTTCCACGTCTGTCTTCTCATCACGTGGCACCCGGGCCCGTCTGCACAACTCAGTAATCAACACCGAAAAAGGGAGAGACTTCTGGCGTTTTCTAGCCCTCATCGCCATCTCATGTCCAATGATATTACCTAAATTCATGTGCTTCCCTGTAATGATGGATCCAATACATGCCTCATTTGTGTGGCGGAGGATAGACTCGTTCTGGGACAGCATAAGTGTGCTACTGATAAAGCCGAACCAATACCTCGCTGCCACATTAAGGTCTTTCTTCTCAATTTGTCGTTCGGCCTCGATCCACCTAGGAGTACCATCAGATAAAAGAGGGGCCAACCATCCTTTCATATCCTCCCGGGAAGCTTTTCTGATCATGTGTTGGTAGTCATCTATAATGTTGTCAGTGCATCCCAACACAACATTCATATCATCACTATCGCACTTTACCTTCCTTTCCCTGATAACTACATGGTCTACTGGCTTGAAGGTAGCAACCTTCCTCTTTCCCTGTAGCACTAGAGTTCCATAGGCAATGTAGAACTCCCGGACCCAATTACGAATGTAAGAACCCCGGAGTTTGGTGAAGATCTCAAACTTGCGGGCCTTTAGGGTGCGCCATATTTTCGGGTATCGGTCGATCCCAGCATCTATAGACAACTGCTTCTCTTCAATGATAATCCTCAGTCCCTCAGCCTTTAGTCTGTTGAGAGACTGGGGAGGAAGACCCTATGCAGGTGGTGTTGGGACCACAGCCTAGTCTGGAACTGGAGGAGAAGTAGTGGACTGAGGTACCTGGATCCTAGATGGATCATTCATCCTTTTAGAGCACATTTCAGCTCTCTGGGCTAGTAGCAGTTGATCATCCACAGGCTTAGAAATGTCAGCCTGAGGGTCCTGGTGTTCCCTCTCACTTTCAGAAGTGGTGAGGTGAGTGATGTGCCGCGAAATCGTAGCACATTTGACGCTTCATAACTATGAACTAATACTGGAATTAAGTGATAATTTGAGATTATTTTATGGGTTTGTTAATTATGTAGGCAGAATCTGGGCTTTACAGAAATAGAAGCAGAACTGATGTCGACAGGTGAAGTTCATGGCCAATGTAATGAACCGTTAACTTCACAACGGTCCGTGGTTGAGTTCGTGAAAGTAAGGCAGAACTGGGCCTGAAAAGATGAAAAGCAAGAACAACCAAGTAAATATCATGGAGGGGTATACGGGCCGTTCTTATTTACACGGACCATGGTACCTACCGTGAGGTTAAACCAATATAAAAGCAAGAAAGAGTTACAAGAAGGTTTGAACAAGTGAAGACCGCGAGAGACTTAACGGGCCGTGACACTCACTACGGACCGTGGTGTCTCTCGTGGTACATTCCAGTGACCAAGTTTGAAGACCCACTCTGGGGAAGATCCAAGGCAAGACCACGGAGGGATTCACGGTCCGTGAATCCCTTGACGGAACATGATAGTGGTTGTGACAGGGCCCGACAAATCAGTCCTAACTTGATTAGGACTCATTTTAAACATTCTATTTTGAATTACTTTAGGTCGTTTTTTAATCGAAGATAAAGAAAATCTGGCGTTAGACAAGGAGAAAGAAGAAAAAGAAACTGGAGGGGAGATTTAGATTGAGATTATTGTCTTCGGTGGGACATAGTTCCTTTCTATCTTGAGACTATCAAGTGGTTGTTGATTTACCAATTATTTTTGTAAGTAATTCTTAATATGTTTTCATTATCTATGATTGATTCTTTGCATAAAAACATGAGTGGCTAAACGTCATGACTGGGTGTGTGGGATCTATGATGATATTCTAGTTGCGATTCCGTAAAATGAGTAAAAAGGCAATCTTTGTTTACAACTAGTAGTTTACAGCTTTCATTATCATTTTAGTCTATTGAGTGCATGTTTTATACAGGCTTGTATCTGGTGTTTGTTCAAGAGAAAAGCACCAGTTGGGAAAAAGCTAAACTAAGTTTACGAATTGGAGTTAAGGTCGGATTTCGAGAGAAGGGATCTTTAACACCGAATTAAATTAAGCGAAGTCCAATATCGATAACACTTTAAGTTCAAGAGAATTAGAGTGGATATTATCTAATTAGGCTGAGAAGCGTTAGATTTATCTAAGTCGCAAAGAGTCTGTAAACATTGATTTACTTGACACTCAATTTACGGAAGAGCATTATAATCGACGTCATAGTGAACACAAAACCTGGTTTCTTTAAATTGATTGAATCAACTTACGACGATATCCTTTGTGAACTGTGTAACTAAGTTTTGACTGGAAGTACTTGCTGATAGAATACTTTTCAATTAAACCCAATTTTACTTTCCTTGTTAATTGTTTAGGAAATAGTAACGACAATTGAGTAAATGCAATAGTGAAACTTTATCTGTAAAGAAATTCTCTGTGGGATCGACCTCAACTCTGGTTGAGTTCTGTAAATTGACAACAATCGTTTACATTCCTTATTTGGAGTGTAAGTTTGGACGTATCAGTGAGTCGTGTAGACTCCCTCACTGTTGGAGCTTCGATGATGCAGCTGTGGGATCCTTTGCCCTTCCCACCTGTGGTAGGAAGTTTGGTATCCTTTTCTTTGGATGCAGTTACATCCTCAATGATTATGATTCCCTTTGCCCGCTTGTGGGGAGGCATGTCTCATCCGGGTACCTTGGGTCTAGCCATATCTGCAAAATACATCAAAAGGAGTTAGAAAATTTTCAAGAAAAGCTGCAGAAATCATGTTGCAGAAAGACTCACCGAACTAATCGGCGAGTCACTTTGGCAAACCAGATCGAGCTCGCCGAAAGGACTAGCTTGAAATATTTCCAGAAAAGTGGCAAGTCGGCGATGTGCAGGGCCCTTTGGCGAATCGCTGACATCAGTCGGCGAGCTCAGACTAACCCGCCGAAATTAACATTGTGTTTTAAGGGTTAGGGGCGCAGAAAGGCTGATCCAAGTCCCTTTCGGCGAGTCGCTGAGTGAACTCGGTGAGCTCAGGCTTCTCACTGAAATTTACAGACTCTAACTCAGCCAAATCACAAAATTAAAGGCGATCAAGGGGAACGTTGGTGAATCGCCAAGTGGTTTGGCAAGCTCGACCCAGCTCGCCAAACTGGCCAACATGCCAACTTTCAAACCTGTTCCCCAAATTCAAGCTCGCAGCCCCTGGAATCAATATCAAACTACACAGTTATGCAATTAAGCCCAGACCCAATTGACCCATGACTCTGGGGTACTCAGACTTCCCCCGATTTGGCCAAAATTAACCATTTGATGACTTTTGCCTTTAGGAATGACGTCAAACGCTCCATCATTGGGTAAAGTACGTCATTTAGCACAATTAGGGGTTACACAGACTTCACCCAATGACACCCAACTTAAATTTACCGCAACCAAACAATTTATGATCAATTTTAACGCAAAAAAACTAGGGAAATCAACATTTTAAGCAATTTAGGCACAATTACGAAACTAAGACAGGCAAATTAACACATCAACTACGATTTCAGTACAGGCTCAGAATATAACAACAAGATTTTACCAAATGCATTCGGGTTCAACTACTAATCAAGAGTTTGGGGTTTGGAAAACCAACCTTTAAGTCGAATGAAGAATTTGATACGCTAGGTGGCAATGTAATCCAAATCCAAACAAGAGATCAAGAGCAAAAACAAGTGAAATAGCAAAAGTACGGGAAATATGAAGTGCGGGTGTGAGTGTACGGGGTTAGAAATGAGAGAATATGAAAGATTTTAAAATTTTAAACCGTTTGGCCTTTTAAAACCTTTCAGTTTGCGGACCTTTCGGCGGTATTAGTCGACCACGCCGAACCACTTGGCAATGGCCGAGTTGTGACTTACCTCGCAAAATTTTACAGGACCTCCAGTTAATATGGGGGTCCAAACGATGGACAAAATCGGGATCACTGACCTGTTCGGTGAGTCGCCGATTCATCCATTAGCCCACCGAATTTTACAGACTCTCACTTGATATTTTTGTGAGTCCAACCCGCAGTCTAAGTCGAGCTCACCGACCTCTTTGGCGAGTCACCGACTGGACTCTTCGCTCGCCAACCTGTATTTGTCAAACACATTCCACCTTTCAACCTACACAGTCAACACCCGTTATTCAAAAACAAACACAAAGCATTAAAAACTTGGGTTGCCTCCCAAGAAGCACCTTAGTTAACGTCGTGGCACGACTCAAGTACGCATTCTGGCTTCATTTTTAGGGTTTGCCATAGTATCACTAGGCAACCCACCTTGTTGTCTTGGGTTAAGATGGGAAGAAATCTGACCCATTTGGGTCTCTAACAGCTTGATAGAGACAGAATGAGAGGTCACAGTCTGGTTGAGAGTCGCTACATCTTCCTTCATTTCCTTCAAAACTTTATCTCACCCTTCAACCTTGTTGAGAATGCGTCAGAGCATATCTTCAGTCCGGTGATTTATGCATCATGACACTTCATCCAATACTAAGTGTCAACGATTGTTCAATAGTAATATACACCAACTAAGTGAGTTGGGGTCGAGTTCTAAGGGAGTGGTTCGTAATTGAGAATTAATAGGCAAGTAAGAATATGTTCAAGTCAATCATATCTAAAAACATTCACGAATAAAAGCTTGATTTAAATTAGGAGTGACACAAGTGTCAAATATCAAGGGGGGTTTGGTTTCAACTATCAAATAAAACAACAAATAATATGAAATAACAATTATGGAGATGGGATTCTTGGGATGTGATAGGATTATGGGATAAGATAGACAATTGGGTAATTGCAATTAATAGTAAACAGTTGTAAATCAGTGAATAAGCTACACTTTAGTGGGGATAAACTTTCTCTCGAACAATTTACCCCGAATCAAATTGGTTTCTCTGGAATACCAATAAGCAGTAATTAAGCACAGCCTTCGCTTTGGTCCATTCACTCTCTCGAGATGAATGTATGGAAAAAGGTTTAAGGTTCACTCTCTCGAGATGAACCCATAACAACTCAATACCCACAGACCATCGATTCAGTAATTTTGGTTTTAAAACCTCTCTCTTGAGCAAGCCAAAAACACGAAGTTAAGATTGTATTTGCAACTACAACCCATCAAATTCAACCACAATTACTGAATGAAAACACCTTTAAAAAGCAATTAAACTATCAATTAACAATACCCAGAAATTATATCAACCCATAATCACATAATCACACCCCAAGAATTGGGGTTTTAGCTAGACATCATAAAAAGGTAAAAATCATTACCAAGTTGTGTTTCCATCAACTAGGTAGGATTTATAGTCTTTACAAAGGTCTAAGATGAAGAATCTTCAACACCCACATCCAATTTCTTAGAAATGGAAATCTTCAAAGCTAAGGAAAAATGTCTCCAAAAACTCAGTTCTAAGCTCTCAACTTGAAAACTGAATAATAATGAAAACTACTGAATGTTAGATACTAAACTAAGAATTTAAAAACGTATTTATAGTCACCCAAAAATGTGTTGCGAAAGATCATTCGACGCAATACGTCGGGATCGCCAATCCACTCGACGATCCACCCTTTGGTCAATTCCATCGCCTTTTTGCTTTGGGCTTCAGTATCTTTAGGTTTTTTTTACTTTGGACAATATGGCACTGCATCGTGGAACCGTTCGGTGACTCGCCGACTACTCCTTTCGACCGCAAACTTGATTTTCTCCTTTAGGGCTCGGCACACTGGAACATTAGGCGAGACAATGTCCATTAAGTGACTCACCCAATGGATTAGGCGATCCTCAGGCTTCCTTTTCCTCGTTCTTTTAGCTGCCTTGTTCCTTTTTGCTCAATATTGTCCATGCTTTCTTCCTCAATACAAATACCTAAAATTCAAGGATTTACATCAGTTATTGGCACAAAATATGCATTTGAGGACACTAAATCTATTAAAATAAAGCCCTAAATGAGTCCAAATCGTGGACTCATCAACACCCCCAACTTAAACTTTTGCTTGTCCTCAAGTAAAACTCAAGTTCAGAAGTACAAAAGGGATGTCTCAAACAGTTCTACACAAGACTCAATCATGAATGCGCACAAGAAGACTCAACTTACTCATGCAAAGATCAATTGTGCACTCAAAGACTCAAGTTGTGACTTCACCATTATCAAAGAATCCCAAGCTCACAATACTTGCTTTAAATGCATTCAAGCTCAACAAAGGTACTCAAATGCCCTCACGCAAAGAATGATTCCATATTTACACACAATGATTAGCAATTTAAAGCTCCAGAATCAAATGCAACGCTCACACTCACAAAGATGAACACAATGCATGATTTCACCCATTGGTTTTCCCATATTTTCCAATCAACACTTGATTCAGCTCACTCAAGATCAAAATGATCTTTTCAAGGCTTGTAACGGAGCTGAGTGCAAAGGTATGGTCATTTAGGCTTAGTGACTTCTATCCTCATGAAATGTGGTGTGAACAACACTTCCTTTCCTTTTCTTCATCATTTTCATTCGTGCTCAAAAGTCATCCCATTATTCACTATCCATGGGCTGTTGGAAACCCCATTTTCTTTGTATTTTCACAACTTTATTCGACAACTTTTTCATTCTTTTTCTTTTTCATTTTTTTCTTCTTTTTCTCTCTTTTTTTTTTTGTATGGAGGGGTTCCATTTTTCTCAAAACCATGGGTCAAAGGGGACTTTCTTGCACTTCTTGATCTACCTTCTCTTTTCACCACACCCCCAACTTAGGATTTTGGCCTAAGTTTGATATTCAAACAAACCACAAATCATGAGGATTATGGGTAATGGATCAAGAAAGGTCACAATGTCATTAAGTTTCTTCCAAGAAAAGGTTAAGGCTCAAAGGATGCTCAAACGGGGTTCACAAACTCACGAGGTAGGCCACAAAAGAGGTATAATATCAAATTGTTTCACACTCTTCAAAGTTGCCTAAGATCATGTCAAGAGATTGCCTCACTCAGTCAACCGGGCCAACAGGGCAAATTCTAGGTGTCATCACACATGGTTCACGGTAAGCTCATCACACAAGGCATAGACACCAATGTCAAACAAGACTCCACACTTTTGCTAGTGTGCAATGCTCATCACAAGAGACTCAATTCGATACTTGGCTAGTCACAACGAGATGCAAAGAGTTCACTTATTGTCTATGCAACTTCATTTGGCCTCACGTAGTTGCACATTTTCTTTTGTTCGATTATGAGCACTATTCAAGTCATCGGTATTGATCAAAATCAATACTCAAATTTGCAAGAGAATAACCACATTTTACACAAATAAGAGGTGGCACAATTTTTTCGAAAGGGTCCAAAAAATCATTTATCATTTAAAACAAGGAGCCACAAGCTCAATCATCCAAAAAAGCAGTGTAAAACACAATTATAGCTCAAAACCCAATATATAAACAAAACCAAAGAGTCACAAAAGATCACACAAAAGGTGGGCCTCACACCACCACTAATAAAATCAGTTGTCCTCAAATGCAAACAAAAATATCCAACATGCAAAATAAAAGCAAGATAGAGAGGGAGGTAAAGAAGTATCATGTCTACACAGTGGCTCCATCTGTCTGGGCATTAGTGCCCGGTGCATCAGTCTGATCTTGGGCATTA
This sequence comes from Solanum stenotomum, assembly GCF_019186545.1. Classification (NCBI taxonomy): domain Eukaryota; kingdom Viridiplantae; phylum Streptophyta; class Magnoliopsida; order Solanales; family Solanaceae; genus Solanum; species Solanum stenotomum. The sequence continues at coordinate 37,341 of NW_026033891.1, forward strand.
GTGCCCGGAGTCACCTCAGAAGGGATAGCAGCTGCACTAGGATCAGCAAAGGGTGTATCCGCCAAAGAAGCCTGAACAACAGCATCTACCATGGCCTCCTCAGTCTCAATAAGGCCCTAATATGATGTTTCCTCAGTAACCTCGATCATCTCCTCATCAGTCTCCACCTCAGACTTAGGATCAGATGCTTCCTCAACTCTAACCTCATCTTCGGTGGTAGCCGGAGGCATATCTGGTACATATGGGATCTCCACCGTCCCAAAAATCATGGATATGTCGGTGGACTTCAGCTGATCCACATCGCTCCTCAACACAGCAATAGCGGCCTTCAGTGTCGTCACCTCCTCGGTGGCTCCTTGGCCACGCTCACACACTACTATCCTGGCCACAAGGGTGTCAATGGTAGCGCTCAATGGTGTCACAGCACTAGCTAGGGTAGTTTGGATCATGCTTGGAATGAAGACCTCAAGTCTGGTAACCCGACGATCAGCAGAATGGGCAAGCTGCCCCATCCGGAGTAATGAAGCCGGAGTGATCGGGGCTCGAAAGACAATAGCAGCAGCAGGTCTAGGAGGTAGTGTAGTAGCAGAAGAACCTGGAGTGTCAGAAGGTACAGCACAAGAAGTACCTGAAGGCCCAGGAACCAGAGTAGGCAAAGATGCCTCTATAGGTGCTGTGTGTGTATCTGTGACCGGGGAAGAGTCCACTGGGGCTGCCTTCTTCCTCTCAGCCTGATCCTTTAGATATTCAGCTTGAATCCTTCGGATATTAGTGGAGGATGTGGGAATCGCTTCTACATCCTTCTTTGCATCTCTCAGAACTCGAGCCCATCTTCATAGCTCAGTGATCAACACTGGGAAGGGAAGTGAGGTCTGGCGCTGTTTGGCCCTTATGACCATCTCCTATGCTATAATCATCCCCAGATTTATTCTCGTCCCATCAATGATGTAGCCTAGACAGGCTGCCTTGGTAAGGTGGAGAATAGACTCATTTTAGGAGGGCATGATCGTGCTGCTGATGAAACGAAACCAATACCTCGGTGCTACGTTCAAGTCTTTCTTTTCTATTGGAACCCTTGCCTCCAACCACTTTGGAGTGCCATCAGATATCACAGAGCTAACCACTTTTTCATGTTGTCCAGCGTCTTTGTCCTGATCATATGCAGACAGCCATCTTCCAGTCTTGTAGTGCACTCTAAGACAGCATTAATGGAAGGAAAATCGCATTGCACCCTCTTCCCCCGGACAACTACATAGTCAACCGATTTAAATACTGCTGCCTACTTCTTTCTCTGTGGTATCAAGGAACTGTACGCACTGTAGATCTCACTAACCTAACTTGGTATATATGGGCCACGGGGTTTAGTGACGATTTGGAACTTGTGAGATTTCAGGCAATCCATTATCTCCGGGTACCTGTCGATCACCCCATCCATGGATAGACGCTTCTCCTCAATAATTGTCCTCAACCCCTCTGTCTTTAATATGTTCATCGACTTGGGAGGAGGACCCTGTACATGAGGTGCTAGGACTACAGCCTTCTCTGGAGCTGGAGTAGGAGAAGTGGTAGGCTGAGGAGTCCTGATCCTAGACGGATAATTTATCTGTTTTTACCGCAGCTCTGCCCTCTGTGCTTCTACCAGTTCATCATCATCTGAGGCTCCTGGTGTTCACCCTCATTCTCATAAGTAGTGAGGTGGGTGGCATATATGCCGTCACTGTCGGAGCAGGCCTCCAATGACGCTAGTGCTTTCCCTTTGCCTTTTCCCTTCCTACCAAATGTGGGAATTTTGGTGGCTTTGGCCCTTGATGCAGCTGCATACTCATTTAGTGTTATCCCCTTAGCCTTCTTTTGGGGTGGCATGTTTCTACCTGCACCCTTAGGACTAGCCATGTCTGCAAAACATCGAGAGAAAAAGTTAGAAACATTTCAATTAAAAATCATAGAAGAATAGTTGCAAACAGACTCGCCGATTCAGTTGGCGAATTGCCAAATTGCTTTGGCGAGCTAGATCGGGCTCACCAAAAGGATTGGCTCTAAATTTTTTGCATGTCGGCAATGGGAAAGCCTTTCGGCAAATCGCTGACAGCTTTCGGCGAGCAAGGATTTGCCCGCCAAAAGTTACGGTGCATATTAATCTACAAGGGTGCAGACAAAGGGTGATCAAGAAGACTTTCAGCGAGTCGCCGAGTGCCTTCGGTGACCTCAAGCTTCTCGCCAAAAGTTATAGAGTCAAACAACAAGTTTAACATGAAATTAAAGGCGAGATGGGGACTTTCGGTGAACCGCTAAGTGATTCAGCGAGCTCGACCCAGCTCGCCAAACGACCCAACGTACCTATTTTCAATCCAACTTCATGAATTTGACCCCGCAACCCCCGAAAACAAAATTAAAGCATGTACTAGTCAAATTAAAATAAGACTCATAATACCCATTAACCCGGGATACTCAGACCTTTCCCGATTTTGCCAAATTTGCCCATTTGACGTCTTTTACCCTTAAGAATGATGTCACCCACTCTATCATTGGGCAAATTATGTCATTTGGCACAACTATGGGTACTTAGACTTCACCCTACTAGACCCAACAACATGCAAGCACAACCCCACACCATTTAACCTATTTTAAGGCACAAAACTACTGGAATTCAACATTATAAACAATACGGGCAAGATTATCAAATTAAAAACAGGCATTTAAACATTCTAATCCTATCGGAGAGGCCCAGCACAGGACAACAAGATAAGATCATTTGCATAAGAGTACAAAATTGTTAAAAATAAACTAGGGGTTCGAAAAACCAACTTGTAATGCTGAATAATCAAGATTGAATGCTAGGCGGCAAAGTAATCCCAATCCGAGCACAAATCAACGACTAAAATACTACTAGAACTGCAAAAATATAGAAACTAAAGTGCGGGTATGGGTTTGTGAAGTTTAAAAGTGAGGGAAAATGAAGAGTTTGAAAGTTTAAACCTTTGGCCTTTTAAAAACCGTCCAGTTCTCGCCCATTCGGCGACATTAGTCGTGCTCGTCGAACCACTCGGTGGCACGCCGAGTTTTACAAGACCTCCAGTTAATGTGAGGTTCTAAATAGCGAACTAGATCGCGATCGTCGAACTAGTCAGCGACTCGCCAATAATTTTCTGGACTCGCCAAGTTTTACAGACTCCACTTTAAAGTTGTCTTGAGTCCAACGGTGGTCTGGGTCAGAGTCGCCAACCTCTTCGGCGATTCACTGACTGGAACTTTGGCTCGCCAACTTGCACTTTTCAGCCACTTTCCATACTTGACCTGCACATTCAACACACCATTATTGCGAACTTGAAAAGAAAGAAAATAAAACTTGGGTTGCCTCCCAAGAAGCGCCTTAGTTAACGATGTGGCACAACTTCCCCACTCAATTGTGACTTGCGAGGTACAGACAAGACAACACATGACCCATTAGGGCTTCCAGCCGCTAAACAGATATAGAGTGGGAAGCAGTCATCTCATTCAGTAGTGAGAGATTTTATTTCATCTCATTCAACACTTTGTCGTGCTCTTCGACTTTATGGAGAATAAGAGAGAGAATCTCTTCCATTTGTCCACCCTCTTACATTTTTGGGCTTTAAAAGCTCGTGAGGGGGAATCTACCGGTCTTTCTTTTTGCCCTGGACTTCAAACTCCAAAATCTTTTTGGTTAACTCATCTACCTGAGTTAACAAAGTGGCCAAATGGAGATCCCTTTCTACTTCTTGGTTGGCCTCAGTCATGTGATCAAGGAGTTTGGCTACTATCCATAGGTTTGTCGTACAAGACCACCTGGGATAAGTTGATCAATCAATCCTTTGTTCCCGGGACTAAGACTCCTATAGAAGCATTCTAGTAGAACTAAATCGGGAATCTCATGAGTTGGGCATGTATCAATAGTTCTTTAAACCTCAGCCACGACTCATGAATTTGCTCACCTTTTAATTGCTTGAAGGTCAGGATGTTATCCCTGAACCTCATCACTTCTAACGGAAGGTGATCCATTTGTTCACAGTTACTATTTACACGCATTCTTCATGTTTCAACACACAAACAAGCAAAAAAACACTAAAATTAAGTAAGTACAACTATAACTAACAAGAGCAAAATTCAACTTAACTAAAACGTCTCAAATAACACCACTCCCCGACAGCGGCGCCATTTTGATTTACGTATCATGACACTTCATCCAATACTAAGTGTCAACGATCATTCAATAGTAATATAACCCAACTAAATGACTTAGGGTCGAATCCCAAGGGAGTGGTTCGTAATTGAGAATCAATAGGCGAGTAAGAATATGCTCAAGTCAATCATATCTAAAAACATTTACGAATAAAAGCATGGTTTAAATTAGGAGTGACACAAGTGTCAAATATCAAGGGGGGTTTTTGTAATGACCCGGAAAATGATAGAGTGAAACTAGAGCCTCACATGTGAGTTTGGAGTCGAGAACTTAATGAAATGATTATATTTGAATTTGACACAAAAAGTTCTTAAAAATGTGTTTCGGAAGTTACCGGAAACTTGTTTAGCTGTATATAAAAAGATCCGTTTCATTTTTTGAAAATCCGACTTTATATTCTTGTTTAGGGGGTAAAATTGAGTGGGAAATGGGTCTAACCCAAATTTTAGAGCAACCGTATCAAAATCCGAAATTTCCAAGTGAAGCCTTTTTCAAGGGTCTACTTTGGAGGGTCATATCTCCTAGCGAACAAATTATTTGGGTGGCCAATAATATATCCATGGAAATCCCTTTGAGTTAGCTACCTAACTCACTTCATTTCATCTCATTCGGAGTTCGGACGAAGAAGTTATGCCCATTTTCGTAAAATCTGTTCGGCAGGATAAGACAATTTCCAGTAGGCGTGGTTACTGTTCACCCGCCTCATTTTTTTTCTAAGTGTTGGACCATTCTTCCAAAGGACTTATATTATTTCCTAGATACCATTAATTCAATTCCCATCCATAAAACATTTCCCTCTCTACAATCCTCCATTAAGAAGAAGAAGAAGTGGGAGCTAGGGCTTTGGATTCAAGGCTTTCTTCATCAAATTTCGTGGGAGATCATAGCAAAGGTATGGTGGTCTTGATCCTTGTCTAAATTACCATTCAAGGAGCCAAATCCAAAGTTATTTCAAAGTATGAAAAATCTAGGTTTTCACTCAATCTCATGGGTTCTTCCACCAAATGGTTTTAAAAGGTTTCTAATGGCACTTTATGGTTATATTGTTGTTGTATTGACGATTTAAGATGAAAATACTCCATGAACCCATGATTTCTCTTTATTCCTAGTTTATGCCTTTATGAAGTGGGTTGCTAGATAATGAATGTATATGAATCAAACTTGCTTAAAGGTCTTTAGATTGTTGAAATATGTCATTACCCATGATTATTTTATGGTGTATTGTTGGTATATGGATGAATTGAGGATTGTGGCCTTATGGGCAAATTATGGGTGAATCACCTTGTGGTGATAGAATTGTTGGGAATTGAGTAATGGTTATTATGGCTTTGGAGGATGGTAAGTTGGCTTAATCTCATATTATGGATAAAAATTGTTCTTGCTTGGTTTGATCCACTTATGGTGGAGGTGTTTAATTATGGAATGTATTGTGACCATGGCCTTAAAGGCATAGTATGAGAAATTGGAGTGTTATCATGACATTATATGAATGAGAATTCAATGAAGATATTGTGATCATGTTATGAACGTAAAAGTGTTCGCTATTGAAAGATTATTTCTCAATTTGACACTCATGAATGTTGATGATAGAATATGAAGAATTCTTCAATATAAAGTATACCTTGAATTGGTAGGGCTTATGCATCATTTTCTTGTATAAATGATTATATTGTTGATTGTTGAATCCTCGGATCGGTAGGCTAGTGGCACCCTTCCACACGAGCTTATAATGAACCTTGGAATCGGTACGCCTATGGCACCTTTCCATGAAGGTTAATGATGAGACTTGAACCGGTAGGCCCATGGCACCCTTTCAAGAGGAGTTAATGAGCTTTCCTAAATGAACCTTGAAGCGGTAGGCTTAAAGCACCCTTTCACGTGTTTATAAATGTAATTTGGAGTTGGTAGGCCAATGGCACCTCTCATATGTGATAATGTCATTGTAACGAACTATTCTATAGGAATGTTGGCTAAGCACCGAGTGGATTTGGTTAGATGGAAACTCCCCCAATAGTTAGGCATGAGTTTCAATGATCGTCTACCTTATCCCATAAACTATGTGCCCGCATAGGTAGCTAGTGGATCCATTAAGCTATATACCGGTCTTCCTTAGGCAAGTAGACCACCTCTTTACGGTGTGGGGACTTATGACACCGGA
>NW_026033891.1:44671-45561 GCF_019186545.1 Solanum stenotomum
TCGTGACAAACATGGTATCAGAGCATAAGATTTTGGGAATGGTTTTTAGGGTCAAGGTCTCACAAGCCACGTCTAGTAGAGTCTTGTTCATCGGTGTGAGTCGCGACACATCTATGAGCGAGAGGCTATAGGACGGTAGAAGTTACACTTCTTTCATTATCCTTGAAGTCGTGCCTTAGAGTTTGGTTTATAAGTGCCCTTTTTTTTAATCCTTCTCTTGTGTTTATAGGATATGAATACAAGAGGGAGACCCGCAAGGAGAGTAGGAGAAGAGGATGTGAATGAGGAAGTTCCTCCCCAAGTTGTGCAAAATGGTCAGGGTGTGCAATGCAATCAAGTTCCTATAGGTGAGCAAGAGAATGAGGTTCCGGTGGTTCCCCCGGATATGACCAATGAAGAGATTAGGTCGGCTTTCTTAATCTTGGCCCGAGCCATGGCGGCTCAAGCGACTAGAGGTATGGGGCCTAGGGTGAATGCTAATGAGGGTACTATGGCTTCTAAGTTGAGAGACTTTGTGAGGATGAATCCTCCAGTATTTCTAGGTTCTAAGGTGGGAGAGGATCCCCAAGAATTTTTGGATGAAGTGTATAAGGTAGTGAGTGTTATGGGGGTGACTTCAAAAGAAAAGGCGGAGCTTGCCTCCTATCAATTGAAAGATGTTGCCCAAATTTGGTTCACTCAATGGAAGGCTAATAGGCCGGTGGAAGCGGATCCTATAGAATGGGAGGAGTTTAAGGAAGCTTTCCTTGGTAGGTATTTTCCCCATGAGAAGATGGAGTGTAAGGTTGAGGAGTTTATCAACCTTAGACAAGGCAATGCGAGTGTGCAAGAGTACTCCTTGAGGTTTACCCAATTGTCTAACTATGCTCCATCTTTGGTGTCAAACCCTA
>NW_026033892.1:0-22221 GCF_019186545.1 Solanum stenotomum
AACAGAAACGCAATTTATACACTTCTGTATATAAAGCGAGAGAGGAGAACATAGAGGGAGTGAGCGAGAGAGGAGAGTGGCGAGCGAGAGTTTGAGGGAGAGAGACGCTGGCAAACAGTTTGCTACAGGACACAATTAAATCAAAGTGTGGTTATACCATTTAATTTGAATTATTAGTTTGCCATTATATACAATTTTCCCTAACAACAATTCCCAAAAGACCCAGCAAACAATACATACAGCAGTACCAAAATGACCCCACTGCCCTGTGCGTCTCTTTCTTCACGTGAACAGAGAATTACCAGAAAATCCTAGCAAATCCGGCGAGAAATTTGTGTAAATAAGCAGATTCGTCACACCAGCCGCGTCCCTATTTTCCACAATTTCAGAATTTCCCATCCCTTCCATTGTTGACTTGAAAGGACAAAGCAAAGAATTCGAATTTCAAATTAAAATTTTCAATCCGTTTTGCCCCTCAAATCAGCCCCTTTCTTCATCTATTTAAGATCGATTTTTTTCAATTAAACGGAAAAAAAAAAAAGGAAAAAAAGGGGAGAAAGAAAGAAAAAAAAATAGAAAAAAGCTTCATGAAAAATTGGTTACTATAGTAAAAAAAAAAAAGAGTTTTGATTTTTGAGTTATAAGTTTTCCTTTCGAAACCACCGGACTTCATTGGTGGTGGTGGAATCGCTTCTAACCCGTCGTTTCAGTCTCGTTGCTCAGAAAGAGGTAATATTCTGTTTCTCTACTTTCTTATGTTGCTTATATGATCAAGCGGGGCTTAGAGTGTTTGTATATTGTAATTGGACCTTTATGTTTGCTTGGTTTGTGTATAATGCATAGTTTAAAATTAGTTCAATATTTTGATTATGGCGTCTAAAGATTTCATTTTTTTTTTTGTTTTGATCAATGCTAGTTCTATGTGATTGTTGTTTTCTCCAGATATGACCAAAGCAGGAGTATTGTTGCTAAAATGACAACTTGTTTTCTTGTGCATCTTTAGTATGAGTCATTTGCCTAGAACTTTTTTTTTATTATTATTTAAGTTATATGTTGGTTGTCATATTTATTATGAGTTCCTTTGAAGATGAAGTCTTGCCTAAATATTTGTCTAAATGAAACCCTACAAGTCATCCTTATAAGTACTATGTTGTTTAGATATTTAAGGCCTAGCAACTAGCAAATGTGTGTTAAGTTGAGTTTTTTCTCCTTTATGCATTTTGTTGACTGCTGTGAATATATATATATGCTTGTTAGTCTATTACACTCTAATTGATTGAATTTATATCTTTTTGTAACATATTTATGCTTAGAGAATTTATTGAAATGGGTAAAAAAAAATTATATTACATTAGAGATTGTTCAAATGCCCCCTAGAACATACAATGATATGCTTCAACTTAGCACCTTGCTTATCTAGTAATGTTTACATGATATTTTTGGCTTAATTCCCTTTCAGTTGACAACAACAAATGATTCATTTTAAGTGTTTAGTTCCTGCTTTAATAATTCATGCATGTCTCTGCTTATTGACTAAATTTTATTTTTATTTTTGAATCTAATAGTTACCTTGTATTTGTTCCTCAAGCTAAAAATACTTTGAAAAATAATTGGGGTGTTCCTTGGGGTCTAATACACAGAGATGAATACTTGTTTTAGCATGTTAGTTAATTCGAAGTGTTTGTAACCTTTCCTACTAAAGTACTCAATTTTTGATGCCTTATTGTAGTAATATTGAATAGTTCAATTAACATCCCTATTCATATGTTGCTACTATTTCTGTAAAAAATAAGAGTTGATAAGCTCACATTTGAATTGTTACCAATATGGGTATTAACATATTGCTTGCCAAAAATACATCTTTCCCTTACTTATGCTAATTTTGTTTCTTTTGTTTGTTGTATGAACCCCTTCCGAGTCCGTGATGGACTTGCCTTTCTTTGCATTATCGAGTTGAGCCATATAGGCTCAAATTTCTTTTCATCGTTTGAGTCAGCCTGATTACCACAAATATGATGAGATGCAAAAACATGGGCTGGAAGTTCAGATTTCAGGTGCCCGGAAAGCTTTAAGATGGGCTATATACACATTGTATACAACTGTATACGCTGATATACAAGTTCGGTACAGTAAACACAGGCCAAAAAATGCGAATATACAAAAATGAGGTGAAAAACGGGTGTTTAGAAGCAAGATATACATGAAAACACCTATACACACGCCGATATACACTGATATACATCAAGTGTATACAGAAACTGGAATTGGGTTAAGCCCAATAGTGGCAGCGAATTTGGCCCAAAAAGGGCCCAAATTCATTTCTCCTTTACTTTAAAATTATTTAATTGTTTTATTTATTGTTTGTTTTTATTATCATTAACTCGAACTTTAGAATTGTTAATTAACTTAATCGAATTTCCCAAAAAAAAAAAAACTATTTCTCTGTGTTGTTTTATTTCTAACAAATCTCATTTTATCAACTCTCGCATTTTCATTTATAATCTTTAGTCAAACAAAATTTTTATTTTGTTTAAAACAGTTTTTTTTCCATAAACCAAAAATGACTCAAAATAGAAACCAACTAATTTAGTTTCGTTAAAATTCTAATTACTTGTCTCTAATTCGAATATTTCAATTAAGGTTTCATTTTCTTAAAAAATAAAAATTGCTCTTTGTTTAACTATTTTCTCAAAATTAATCTAATAGTGTAAATTATGATAAATAAATATTTACTTAGTCATTTGCTCAAAAGTTAGTCAAACCTTTTATTCTTCAATTAATTTAAAATGATTTTCATGCTTTAATGTGTTAAATTGGTTTAATTTATTTTAAAATGAACTAAATAAATTCTAATTAGTCTAGTTTTATCAATTTTCTAATCACTTGAGCCTTAATTCAAATGTTTTCATTTTAGGTCTCTTCCTTTAAAAAGAAGGAATAAAATGGTTCATTTCTTAATTATTTTTTTCAAACTTAATCGAATAGTGTAAATTATTATATATTTTTTATGTTAAATTATTTTTCCTAAAAATAGTCAAATACATTTTAGTCAAGTCGCAGGTCAACCGCATGTTAGCGGACACTTCGAATGCTTAAACCCTTCTTGAAGTGTAAATTGAACCCCGAACCTTCTTTGGTATTTTCAAATGATTTTTTCTGTTTAAATCTTTGGAAATTATAAGTTTTCTTAATTTCTTTAAAAAATTAAGTGGCGACTCTTTTCTAAGTATTTTTCTTAAAATGTTTTATACTTAGAACATTTCAAAAAGTGATTTTTCTAAAGATAGGAAAATTACGACACAACAGTGACGGTAGTCATCCACGTTCTTACCTTACTCTTTCTTACTAGAGTGTTGCGATGTGGTAAGTATTTTATATCTAATGTTTTTCATGTCACTATTTTTTTAGTTAAGATTATTCTATTTTAACTCTTAATTTGTTTTTGTTCAGGTGCTATTTGATGGAAACTTCGAAAAGATTCGGAGTATATTTTGAAAGTTTTTACTTGATCGCATAGCCTCCAAAAAAAGACATATTATACCTAGTTTAATGTTTTGGGTTATTTAGATTTTCTTTTATTCAAGAGTTATGTTGCAATTGTATCTAGTTTAATGTTTTGGGTTGTTTGAATTTTCTTTTGTTCAAGAGTTATGTTGCAATTGTATCTAGTTTAATGGTTTGAATTGTTTGGATTTTCTTTTGTTCAAGTGTTATGTCGCAATAGAGTATTTTACATATAATTTGTCAAAACNTGGAACAAGCAAATGTCGATGTCGTAGATGAGGTTGAGAATTTGATTTTTGAGGGGAGTGTAAGGAGTACTCAATTCTTCCAATGGATAGAGGACATTGTTGATATGAATTGTGCACAAATTTTTGTTCCAAAAGGCGACAGAGTTGAAAAAATATTGTTTGGTGTGACGGTATTCATCCACGTTCTTACCTTACTCTTTCTTACTAGAGTGTTGCGATGTGGTAAGTATTTTATATCTAATGTTTTTCATGTCACTATTTTTTTAGTTAAGATTATTCTATTCTAACTCTTAATTTGTTTTTGTTCAGGTGTTATTTGATGGAAACTTCGAAAAGATTCGGAGTATTTTGAAAGTTTTTACTTGATCGCATAGCCTCCAAAAAAAGACATATTATACCTAGTTTAATGTTTTGGGTTATTTAGATTTTCTTTTATTCAAGAGTTATGTTGCAATTGTATCTAGTTTAATGTTTTGGGTTGTTTGAATTTTCTTTTGTTCAAGTGTTATGTCGCAATAGAGTATTTTACATATAATTTGTCAAAACAGTCTTTTGAGGTGAAATAATGTCCAACTTTTTGTTCTCACGAAATTTCAATAAGATTTGCTTTTACACTTTAGATCTTCATCGGGATCGATAAAACATATACGAAAGAAGAAATGACGTTGATAACGAATTTAATAAAACTAGTTGTCTATTGATATCAAATGCAGTTTGTATATAAAAGAAGTTTTGAAAGAAAACCAACTTTATCGTCATCAACATTATAAACTAGAGCAAATTGATATCTTGGTGGTTTAGTTTTATTTGTAAAAATTGGTTAGGAGAATTATGTTTATAACCACACAGGATTCTTCAATGGTGTGTCACAACTGCCTTCACTTGCAAGTAACTCACAAGTTAGATGGATGCCTTCACCATGTAAAAGACCAAAACGACCCCAGCTTACAAAAATTGTCGAAGTGCATTAAAAAAGAGGTTTCACGGACTGTTTAAGGCATTACGGTCCGTGAAACACTTCATGGGCCGTATAGCAGGTCGTGAAACTTCACCTGCTCGACAGGGCTTCACTAAAACAGGCATAGCTTTTTTCTCTGAACTCGAAAAGAGGTAAAATTGGTGGCGTTGGAAAAAAGACTCAAAGACCTTTTATTTGATAGGTTATAAGCCACCTAATTCATTATGTGATGAGAGATATGATCATTTGAAGTTGACCCAAAATTTAAAAATTGATGGGTTCCTTTCACAGACGACTTCATGGTCCGTACAAAACTCCACGGCCTGGTCCACGACTCGTGCAACTATAAACGGATAGTGAAACCCTTCATAACAAGACCTTCAAGTTTAACTCTCACCACAGTTGGTTCTATGATCTGTGACACCCTGTGTGGACCGTACATCCTTCCATACACAAACACTTATACTCAACTGAAGCCTCTTCTCTTTTACATTTCAAGTTCCAATTTATGTGGTGTTACATTGATTTAGTAAGTGATCAAGTAATATGAGACAGATACTTTTAACAAGAGGCTCATCTAATATGGGACATAGGTAGTATTCATTTTTGTCTTCAATTTGTAATATGACACTTAAGCCTCAAATTTTATTTTTAAGTTTGGAACCCTTCTACGAAACCTTCCTATAGCCCGTAGAACTAACTAAGACCTTTCAAATTCTTCTGTAGGTCGGAGGTCTTAATTCAAATCTCTAAATCCTTTCTACGAAAGCCATATACGTTTTTTATGTGAGTTTCCGAGTTTTGGAGCTTTTGAACCTTGAACGGTCAGTTTTAATCAAAAGTTTAAGAAGATGACCTCAGAATCTAATTCTAACAATTCTGTCAGCCCTAGAAGGGTCCTTTTAGACTATTACCATGGTAGGCATGACTTCTGAGGCTTTCAATGTGAGTGTATATGATTAGACGTTTTAACTTTCAAGTTAAGGCCTAAGTTTGACTTTAGTCAACATACTAAGTAAACGAGCTCGGATGAGCATTCCGTCAGCGCGGTTAGCTCTGGAATATTGAGTTTGGTCTAGGACGACCCTTTGTCTGGATCCCGAGACTTCCGGGCTAATTCCTAGCCCCGTTGTAGATTTTGGCTTAAATGGAAGTTGGGTGTAGGACCCATATTCTGTCAAGACGACCTCATATGGAAGTTCGGATTGCTCCATTGAGTTCGAAATGTCAAATTTGATCGAGTTACATATCTCGTTGGTGAGCACAGAGTTTCGAACCAATCCCGACTTTGCTGAAAACAATTTGGTTCTTGAGTTTTGGTGCAACCGTTTTTGCGCCCCTGGGTTCGCTTAAGCGAATGACGCTTATGCAACTAGGGATGCGCTTAAGCAAAGCCATCCAGTCAGGCGGTTGTCGCTAAATTGACCTTGGGTTCGCTTAAGTGTGGCTCACTTTTGCAGTCAGGAGCTCGCAAAAGCGTGACACACCTCCTTGAGAAATGTTGCTTAAGTACCATTAGTGGCTGCTTAAGCACTCATCGACCAGTCTTTTAATTAAGACTAGGTTGCGAAATTCAGCATTTGTTGGTTATTGTTTAAGAGATTTCTCCATCTTCCGAGCTCAAATTTTAGTGATTCGAAGTGTGGATTGTGACTACATTATGGCATCATCAGAAAGTATTGAGCAACCTCCGTTTAAGGTGATTTTCCGTGTTTAGTTGTGTCCTTTACTTGAGCTTTATTGTTGCCTTGTTTTCATGATTGTTGAATTGACTGTTCCAAGCCCTGATTTGTGTTTAATTTTGGAACACAATTTCAGGGCATAGTTTAGGACCTCTTGACAGAGTCAATTTCAAAAAAAAATTTGTGTGGGTCCCATAATTCTCTTTTGACTCCAAAATTGGTCCATTTTTCATTCTATGTATTTTGGCGTCTAAACGTTCATACTAAAGTTGTGATCCTATTTTGAATAGTGTGGCAGCGTTTGGGGTCATTCGAAAAGGAAAAGATTTGGCCTTGTGGTTTGGAGCATTCGCGATCGGCCTACGGGTAGGCTACAACTTCATTTCCTTATAGATTGAGTTGAATTGCGTAAATTCATGATGATTGGAGTGAATTGGGGGCAAGTACCTAGCTATTCTTACTTCTCTTCATATAAACCATGTTTTAGGGTTGATCGGTGCTGTTTTGGGGGTAACCATACTAGTCGGAGTATATATATACTCTGATGGTGTCAACAATGGTTAAGTGGATCGAACAAGGGTAGTCAGGTAAATAGTTTGGGGTGTGGGTCCAATCAAGGTAAATATATCAGGGTGAGTCCAATTTGGGTAAATACTTTGCGTAATGTGTCCAATTTGTTTAATTTTCCTTTTCTTTTAATAGGAAACCCACGAGTTTAGGAGCTAATTGCTTATATACATTCTAGGTTTTAGTAGTACGAATCTTACTAGATTTTGGTGCGTCTAAATACATATATCTCGGGATACATGAGGTCAAAATTAAGTGTTATTTGTTCAAGATACATTGTATCAAAGTTGATTTATCTACAATGCATAACAAATCTCACTCGTCTTCCTCTTATCTCGCTTGTCACACTCCTATGAATATAGTATATCAAATACATTTTAATCACACAAAATACATACGTAAACATACATTTAGTGTGATTTGCATGTATCTGGATGCATGACTATCTCGCTCGCCTCCCTCCCCATCTTACTCGTCTCTCTCCTTATTTTTGTGTATCTAGTAGCAAAAATACATGTACCTAGTTGTATCTACCTCAATATATGATATGAAACTCTTAATCGGTAGTAAAAAACGTAATTATTTAGAAGTATAGTAGAATTAGTATATATGGTATGGATGTATGTCTAATAAAGTACTTTCTCCTTTAATTTTAATTATAAATTCAGAAATCAGTTACTAATTAATAGGGACAGGGGCGGAGCTATAGCCCAACAAAGGTGGTCAGCCGAATACCCTTCATCAAAAAATTAGATCGTGTATATAGATAAAATATTCACTATTATTTGAATATATTAAAAGATGAACACCCTTAGTCACAATAGGGATTGATAGTCCAGTGGTAAGTAGGCTCATTTAAGGCCTTGGGGTCTGTGGTATAACCCTCACTACTTACATTTTTCAACACAATCTTCTTCGGACCCAATTATATTTAAGAACAAAAATATGATTTAGTTCGATCCTCACTACTTCCATTTTTTAACACAATCTTCTTCAAACCCAATTATATTTAAGAACAAAAAAATGGTTTGTGCACCTAGTCCGTTAAAAAAAAAATTATTCACCCCTTTAAAGTTTGAACACTCTTAACAAAATTTCTAGCTCCGCCACTGAATAGGGATGGACATAAATATCAAAAAGCCGGCCTAAATCGAACGAATTCAATTTCTGATTTCGATTCTTCGATTTAAGGATCGCAATTCTTCGGTGCAGCGAACCATCAAATTTTTACTTAAACAATTTTAAAGGAAAACATTCTGTATTGACGTTTATGATGTGTGTTGCGGTAGACAATGACCAGAGGCGGCGCCAGGATTAGGAATTTGGGGATTCTAAAGAAGAGAAATATATTGCAAAACATGCTTCTTTATAAAAAGNAGAGTTTCGAACCAATCCCGACTTTGCTGAAAACAATTTGGTTCTTGAGTTTTGGTGCAACCGTTTTTGCGCCCCTGGGTTCGCTTAAGCGAATGACGCTTATGCAACTAGGGATGCGCTTAAGCAAAGCCATCCAGTCAGGCGGTTGTCGCTAAATTGACCTTGGGTTCGCTTAAGTGTGGCTCACTTTTGCAGTCAGGAGCTCGCAAAAGCGTGACACACCTCCTTGAGAAATGTTGCTTAAGTACCATTAGTGGCTGCTTAAGCACTCATCGACCAGTCTTTTAATTAAGACTAGGTTGCGAAATTCAGCATTTGTTGGTTATTGTTTAAGAGATTTCTCCATCTTCCGAGCTCAAATTTTAGTGATTCGAAGTGTGGATTGTGACTACATTATGGCATCATCAGAAAGTATTGAGCAACCTCCGTTTAAGGTGATTTTCCGTGTTTAGTTGTGTCCTTTACTTGAGCTTTATTGTTGCCTTGTTTTCATGATTGTTGAATTGACTGTTCCAAGCCCTGATTTGTGTTTAATTTTGGAACACAATTTCAGGGCATAGTTTAGGACCTCTTGACAGAGTCAATTTCAAAAAAAAATTTGTGTGGGTCCCATAATTCTCTTTTGACTCCAAAATTGGTCCATTTTTCATTCTATGTATTTTGGCGTCTAAACGTTCATACTAAAGTTGTGATCCTATTTTGAATAGTGTGGCAGCGTTTGGGGTCATTCGAAAAGGAAAAGATTTGGCCTTGTGGTTTGGAGCATTCGCGATCGGCCTACGGGTAGGCTACAACTTCATTTCCTTATAGATTGAGTTGAATTGCGTAAATTCATAATGATTGGAGTGAATTGGGGGCAAGTACCTAGCATCTTACTTCTCTTCATAGAAACCATGTTTTAGGGTTGATCGGTGTTGTTTCGGGGGTAACCATACTAGCCGGGGTATATATATACTCCGACGGTGTCAACAATGGTTAAGTGGATCAAACAAGGGGGTATTCAGGTAAATAGTTTAGGGTGTGGGTCCAATCAGGGTAAATATATCAGTGTGAGTCCAATTTGGGTAAATACTTTGCGTAATGGGTCCAATTTGTTTAATTTTCCTTTTTTTTTTAAATAGGAAACCCACGAGTTTAGGAGCTAATTGCTTATATACATTCTAGTTTTTAGTAGTGCGAATCTTACTAGATTTTGGTGCGTCTAAATACATATATCTCGGGATACATGAGGTCAAAATTAAGTGTTATTTGTTCAAGATACATTGTATCAAAGTGGATTTATCTACAATGCATAGCAAATCTCACTCGTCTCCCTCTTATCTCGCTTGTCACACTCCTATGAATATGGTATATCAGATACATGTTAATCACACCAGATGCATACATAAATATACATGTAGTGTGATTTGAATGACTATCTCGCTCGCCTCCCTCCTCATCTTGCTCGTCTCTCTCCTTATTTTTGTGTATCTAGTAGCAAAAATGCATGTACCTAGGTGTATCTACCTCAATATATGATAAGAAACTCTTAATCGGTAGTAAAATACGTAATTATTTAGAAGTATAGTAAAATTAGTATATATGGTATGGATGTATGTCTAATAAAGTACTTTCTCCTTTAATTTTAATTATAAATTCAGAAATCAGTTACTAATTAATAGGGACAGGGGCGGAGCTATAGCCCAACAAAGGTGGTCAGCCGAACACCCTTCATCAAAAAATTAGATCGTGGATATAAATAAAATATTCACTATTATCTGAATATATTAAAAGATGAACACCCTTAGTCACAATAGGGATTGATAGTCCAGTGGTAAGTAGGCTCATTTAAGGCCTTGGGGTCTGTGGTATAACCCTCACTACTTACATTTTTCAACACAATCTTCTTCGGACCCAATTATATTTAAGAACAAAAATATGATTTAGTTCGATCCTCACTACTTCCATTTTTTAACACAATCTTCTTCAAACCCAATTATATTTAAGAACAAAAAAATGGTTTGTGCACCTAGTCCGTTAAAAAAAAAATTATTCACCCCTTTAAAGTTTGAACACTCTTAACAAAATTTCTAGCTCCGCCACTGAATAGGGATGGACATAAATATCAAAAAGCCGGCCTAAATCGAACGAATTCAATTTCTGATTTCGATTCTTCGATTTAAGGATCGCAATTCTTCGGTGCAGCGAACCATCAAATTTTTACTTAAACAATTTTAAAGGAAAACATTCTGTATTGACGTTTATGATGTGTGTTGCGGTAGACAATGACCAGAGGCGGCGCCAGGATTAGGAATTTGGGGATTCTAAAGAAGAGAAATATATTGCAAAACATGCTTCTTTATAAAAAGGGGAAATGCATAAGTAACCCCCCCCCCCCCCAAGCCTATGCCCAAAATCTTTGAGACTCACCTAACCTTTACTAAGGTCCTATTACCCCCGAACTAATTTTATATATAATTTTCTACCCCTTTTCGGCCTACATGGCACTATTCTTGAAAAAATTATCAACACGGTTGGGTCCACAAGATAGTGTCACGTAGGCCGAAAAGGGGTAGAAAATTATATATAAAATAAGTTTAAGGGGTAATAGGACCTTAGTAAAGGTTAGGTGTGTCTTAGGGATTTTGGGCATAGGCTGGGGGGTACTTATGCATTTTCCCTTATAAAAATGAAAAGAAACTTTTGGTGATAGGTTCAAAAACCCACAACTCTAGCATGAGAAAGCATTTCTATGGCTCCTTTGTTACCACTAAGTTGTCAGTCAATTTTGTTAGGGGGTTCACAAGTTAATATACATATATATTTATTTAATTTTCTAATACAAATACAATATCTATGAAAAAGTTACTAGATTCGTTCGAACTCATGAACCCACTTAGCTCTGCCCCTGGCAATGAAGCTAGTCGCTAGGCAGCTGTCGCACATCTGACGAATTTTTATTTGTGTAGACTTATTTTACTTATAATTTGTCAAAATTTTGTCTTTTGACGTGACATAATGCCTAACTTTTTTTATGTTGTATATAAATGAAAGACAATAATTATTCTCTCCGGTCATTTTTACCTAGTCATAATATTAAAAATAAACATTCAACTATCCATATGCAATAATAATAGTAATAACAACGTAAGAGCTTTATATTAATAATTAGATAATGTTGTCCGTGCTATGCACGGGCCCAATAATATAAATGGTATGTTTTAGGGCTAATAACCGAGTTTTTGAAGCGATTGTTTGCGTGGATAAAAGAATAAGTTTTTTTTAATCACAACCCTGTACTTTCTTTGACGCTATTAAGGCATAATAAGACTACCCACATACAACATTTTTGAAATATTTTATGTTGTCACTTATCATGATTTATAGTATTTTTATGATAGACTCACTTCAAGAATCAGTGGAGTTTATTGTATTTTTTTCAAAACATATTTTATTATATAGCTTTTAAATATTTTAAATTAGTAATTATTGTAATTTTTAATGCTTTTTAAGTCATTTGTAAATGATATATGTTGTTTTCTTGATTGGGACTTTTCCATTTGTGACATATACATACATACATATATATATATATATATATATTTGTGAAGAAATTATGGAACTAGATTTTACTTTAGTAAAACCTATTTGGTATATAGAAGAAGAAACACTACATGTAGTCAAAAAATTAGATGAAGATCTAACAAGAAAAATAGTTTCCATAATTACTTGGAAAAATAAATCTGAGGAAGAAAGGTATAATATACATTGTAATTTTGATGAAGAAATTATAAATGATATGGACACTTCTGATTACTACTTTTCAGAATAAATAAAAATGAGCTTAAAAGAAGTCTCAGAATTATTAAAAGACTTAATAGAAAGTCAAAAACAATTAACCTTACGGTTAAAAATGATAGAAATAGAAATAATTTCTATAAAAGAAAATCTTCCAGGAAGAATTACAAACATAATAGAAAAAACGGAGAAATTTGACAAAAGAGTTGGTCAAAAATATATAAAAGAATTACTAGCAAAGATATTTGCAAGTAAAAATACTTATCAAAAAGGAAGTATGGATGAAATGTTAATCCAAAAATTCCTAGAAAAACAAAAAATTGAAGAAGAAAATCTAAAGGTAGAAAATCTAGAAATAACAGAAGATAAATCCATTGAATTGGAAACAAATTTACAAAAGGATGAATGAACTAGATGAGCTAGTATATGCGAGCATGAATTAAAGGTTTTTATAAATAAAGGGGAAACAGGAGGACCCCAAGGAAAATTTGAAGATGGTGATGGATCAAAATCCATTAAAGAAGAATGGCAAGAGCCAGAAAAGAATGATAAAAATTTTGCTAATAAAGCAAAAAAGAACAAAGATTTTATTAAACAATATCATAATGATGATAAATCCAGGTGCATGCCTAATAGACTCCGAACAGGAGATATTGGAACCCAATTTCTAGATCTGGATTGCAAGAGAGATCCGAAAACAAGTCTAGATTTATGGTCCCAAAACATACTTTTATATTTCCTTTTAGGAAAAGGAAATTACACTGATGAAGAAAAATACAACATCATGATAAACACTTTCATAGGAAAAGTAAACGACTGATTTTCTGAATTAACAGAAGATTCAGAAAAAAAAATAAAAAATGATACTTTAGAAGGATTAAAAAGCTCCTTACAAGAAGGTATTACAAACCTAAAGCAATACGTTGCTAATGAATTCTTTGGTGGACAAGGAAGTCCTCCAGATAACAGAGAAAAAATAAGAACAATTGCTAAAGAGCAATTAGAAAAATTACAAATTTAATTTGTAAAATGAGTTATATTCAAGAATACACTTGTGAATTCGAAGAATATTACTACAAAATCTTTGATAGTGGTAAAGAAATTGTGCCATATCTTGAAAAATACTATAAAAAATTACTAGGTTTTTGGGCAAAATACTTCAGAGAAAAATATGAAAAAGAAAATAAAAAAGGAGACACTCTTGGTCAAAGAATAAGCTTCTTAAAAAATAAACTTGGTTAATTATGTATGTCACATAATATACAAAGAAAAGCTAAAAGAATAAATACACAGATTTACTGTTTAGATACAAATGCAGCCACCCAATGGGGATGTAATGATAAACCTTATAAAAAAAGAAAACTTAAAAAAAGGTTTAATGAAAAGAAAGAATTTTTCTAGAAAAGATTATGTACCTAGGAAAAAATACTATAAAAATAAAAAAGATTTTACAAAATTAAAACCTGCAGAAAAATGCAAGTGTTACAAATAAAAGTTACGAATGTAACAAAAGAAGAGTAAAAATCTAAAAAATTGACAGAATAGAAATTGATTCTGATCTCGAATCAATAAAATCAATAAATAGTGAAGATTTCTTTGATGAAATCTATGAAGAATACTCAACGAGTTCAGAAGATTCTAACTAAATGAGTAAAGAAATTCAAGAAAGAGAAGATTCAGTTCAAATCTTAGAAACTGAAGAAGATCACAGAGGATATGCTTTAAAAGCAACCTTTGATGGAGAAACATTCAGAAAAATCCAAGGATTAAAATTAAATCTTAAATTGAAAGATAATCTATTAAGCAGAATGCAAAGAATGTTTGCAAGAAATAAAATTTCCTATCATGAGTATCAGGAAATAGAAAAGGTAATAGAAATTACCCAAACAACAGGAAAACATAAATTAAACCTGTTAACAAAACCTATGATAGATCAAATCCTTTGAAAAATTCCTGAAAGGAAAAGGAAAAAATGAATTATGTTCATTTAGGAGGAATCCAAATATTGGTCAAATCGACATTTAAAGAAGGAATCAATTGTCCAATAGTAATAAACTTAGCGGATGAAAGATTCATTAATGCAAGAGAAGGAAATCTGGGTATAGTAGAGGGAAATCTGGCCTATACAAAGCTTCTCTTTACATATTATCTAAAATATTGTATTTCACTCAAAGATGTTGATTTTAATGACGCATTGAGTTTATATTTCCAGATCAAAAGAAATGATCTATTTAAACCAGGTAATCATATAATAAGTATCTATTATCAGGCTTTGTACACAGTTACAAACTCAAACTATGGAAAAGTTTATAAAAACAAAGAAATAATCGAAATAGATCAAGAATGTGCAGGGAGAGCAAGAATTGTCGAAGCAGAAATTCAGCAAGCACGAATTGCAGATGAATATGAAATTCAGTTTGGAAAAACACAGGAAATAGGAAGTTCTAGTAACCCTAGACTTTCGATAGAATATGGAAGGAATTCCATTAGAAAAAGTATATCTAACATATACCCTTTAAAAATCTTAGAAACCTCAAATATAACTAAAATAAAAGGAAGAATTTTCAATGGAATTGAATGGAAATATCAAGAAATCTTGGTACAAACAGGAGCGACTACTAACCAGGTAAAAGGTATTCTACTAGATGGAATATCAATATATGAAGGTAAGCAATATACTTATCAAACATTCGAAGGAAATAACTTTAGTTGTAAAAATATGGTAGATTTACCTATACAACTAGATACAATAAGAATAACAGTTCCGTGTTATAAAACAAATCATGAAAGTGATCAAGATTTAGTCTTAGGAAATCTTTTCCTAAATAAATTAGAAGACTATAGTATAGGAAAAAATGGCATAGAAATGACATACAAAGGTGAAACATGTTTCATACCAAAAATGTAAATGCCAAAAGAAACTAGTTTTTAAAGTTTCAGTTTTCATAGAATTAACCTTCTATGATACAAAAATAACAACCTGTTGTCAAATAGACAATGGATCTGAAGCAAGTTTAGCAAAATCTTTTTTAATAAAAGATTGGGACATAAACAAAAATAATATATCAATGATTGAAATCACAGGAGATAAAGAAAAACTTTCAAAATCTAAAGAGAAAGTAGAAATAATCTTAGGATCAAAGATTGTAACGATAAATAAATTATTTGCTTATGATAAACTGGAAACAGATTTATTATTAGGAAATGATTTTTTACAACAATTTCAGGACTATCATCAAACATTATATATGATAAGTCTTAAAACTCCATGTGGACATTTCATAAAAGTCCCAAAAAAATAAAATCCATATAATCTTGAAAAGGATAATGGAAGTTTTAAAAGAAATTACTTAGAAAATCTAAGAAAAATAACTTGTAAGTGTCTTAATCTAGAAAAGATTAAGGAAAATTTACAAAAATCTTATGGAGAAAATCCATTAGAAAAATGGGAACAAAATCATAAAAGGGCAACTTTAACATTAAAAGACCCTAGCATAATTATTAGAGTTAGACCCATGCTCTACAACGAGGATGATAAAATTGAATTCAAAATTCAAATTAAAGAATTACTCAACTTAAAATTGATAAGAATGAGTAAAAATCCTCATAGTAGCCCAGCATTTATGGTAAGAAACCATGCTGAAATAAAAAGAGGAAAAGCTCGCATGGTAATAAATTATAAAGAGTTATATAAAAATTGTTTATTTGATGGATATTTTATCCCAAATAAAAATAATTTGATTAACCTTGCAAAAGGAAAAACTTATTTCTCAAAATTTGACTGCAAAAGTGGATTTTGGCAAATAAAATTAGCTGAAAACTTCATTCAGTTACCTGCTTTTAGCACTCCTAATGGACATTATGAGTGGTTGGTCATGCCTTTTGATTAAAGATGCACCACAAATATTCCAGAGAAAAATGGATAAAATATTTTCAGAAAAAGAATTTTTAATTGTCTATATAGATGACATTCTAATATGTTCTAAAACATAAGAACATTTAAGACATCTAAAAGAATTTTCAGAAATTTGTTTAAAAAATAGAATTGTGTTAAGTCAGAAAAAGGTTGATATCAACAAGAACAAAATAGAATTCTTAGGAATGATTATTTCAAAAAATGGAATTGAACTCCAATCACATATTTCAAAAAAGATTGTACAATTTCCTGATAAACTAACAACAAAACAAGAAATTCAAAGATTTCTAGGTTGTTTAAATTACACAGGAGAATTTATTCCGAATATAGCTAAAAAATGGAATATTCTACAAAAATTAATAAGAAAATCCAACAGACTTGAATGGACTGAAGAACACACACAGTGTATTAAAAGTTTAAAAGAAGAATGTGCTAAGTTACCCAAACATAGATTACCAGAAGATAATGATAATCTTGTTTTACAAACCGATATATCTGACTATCATTGGGGAGCATTATTGCAAACCGATTTGAATGAAATTTGCAGGTACACAAGCGATACTTTTAATGACGCCGAAACAAGATATTCGACAAATGAAAAAGAATTATTGGCCATAGTTAGAGGGATTAGAAAATTGTCTACTTTTCTTTTGCCAAAACAATTCATTATTAGAACTGATACTACCCAAGTTTCAGAATTAATATTTAGCAAGCTTCCTTCTGAACCACAATACAGAAGATTGCATCGATGGCAAGTACTATTGTCCTTTTATTCATTTTCTATAGAATACA
The DNA here is from genome assembly GCF_019186545.1 of Solanum stenotomum. Lineage (NCBI taxonomy): Eukaryota > Viridiplantae > Streptophyta > Magnoliopsida > Solanales > Solanaceae > Solanum > Solanum stenotomum. Next base: position 16,822 of record NW_026033892.1, read on the forward strand.
TTAAAGGAAATGACAATTTTCTTGTAGATTTTATCTTCAGAAATGTCCAATATGGACAATCAGACGAAAATCCTAGTAAACAGGATGTATGAAAAAATGAAAACTGTGGATGAATCCATAGATGACAAAAGCCAGAAGCTATTCAAAATCAGAGATGAATTATCAAAATTGTCTAAACAATCTCGGATGTTACAGTCTGAAATCAATCAGCTTAGTACTACACAGGCTGAAAGCATGAGAGAATTTTTACTCTTATGTGAACACTTGGATACACATCCAAGACAGAATTCAAATCTGAAGGGGAATATCAATCCCAACAAAGTGGCAGAAGATGTCCCACTAGCACATAGTGCCAAAAACATCTCGATGGTAAGCACAGATATGCCAATTTCTACATCAAAAGATGAAGAAAAAAGTCGAGCAATAACTGAAGGCGATACTTCGAAAGAAGCAAGCTCATCCTCAGCAAAAGTTGAAAGAATTATATCTGGAAAACCAGAAAGCAGAACTAACCCAGTTCCATCAGGAACAAAAGTGTTTTCTTCTTTTCAAGTTGTCAAATAACATCCTAAGGAAGAAGAGTATCTTACATTCACAAGATACATATATAATCTCCCGGAAGAAAGTGGAGAAACATTTGGTGTTTTAGGAACTACAAGTTTGTTTCCTAGAATATCTATCTTTCTAAATGGATTACCGAGCTTTACTGCTCAATTATTTGAATTCGAATATTTAGATCGTGTGTATACAAAACCTGATCTAAATGAATTATCCCAACTACCATCAAAACTGTTCAACTCAGTCAAGAATTATGCCCAAGGCAATGGAGTTTATTGCAGGTTCTTTAGCATTTCCATGGAAGGCAAAGATTTGCAAGCATATTACCTAACACTCAACTATATTTCAGTTGAAAAAATTAAAGATTTTAATGTTAAGGCCACTAGAGTAGACAAAAAACTTCCACATCTTAACAAAAAATGGATTCAAACCAGAAGAGCTTTAGGGATTAAAGCCTTATATGCTATTCTTAAACGATTCTACAATGAAGATTGTTGTAGAGTCATAGATCAAGACCATGATTGGGTTTTAATCACTAAAGGAAAATCCAAGTCAAGGGAACTAAAAGAAAGAATTCTAGACATAGAACTTCATCGTTTAGGAGCAACAGAAGAGACATGGAAACTAGCATGTAAAATGCTAGATCATGACCATCCATAATGTAGCAGATGGAAGAAGACAAGAAGAAAGACGCAAGCACTTACGTCATGTAGATAACAACAAAGAAAGGAATCTTTCCTTTTTCCAAAAATAAAAAAGAAGGGTCACATCTTGTCAGCCATCAACAAAAGAAGACGGACAAGTTCTCATCTTATCAACAAGGAATCTTCAATTAGTGAAGGACCAAAGAAGAAATATGTAAAATTTAGGGGAAGTCCCTAAAAATATATATTTTGTAATAAGTCCCTCCTTCTATCTATAAAATGAGAGGAACTTCATACTTGAGGGGCAGACTACATTTTCTGAGAGAAAAACACTTAAGGAAAAATGTTAGGTACTTCTGAAAGTATGAGGGTGAGTGAGTAGTAACTTCTCCCACCAGGAAAAAGTATTTCTAGATTATGTTGTGAGTATAGTATAGTATTATATGTGTGATTGTAAAATTATAATATGAAATAAAGGTTGGTTTTTATACCTCTCTTCTTAGAACTCCATTAATAGTCTTAAGTGAAGGTTGCGATCTTCAGCCTTAGGGAGGAACAGTAACGACGTAGCCAAAGACTGAGGTCGTTAGGGTGAAACATTGTTCATGGCCTAAAGGGAGAACTACTGCGGTAGTAATAAGGATTGTTCATCGACAAAAGAGAAGGAAGGTCTACACACAAACTTTTGTTGCATATTATTAATTTTACAAGAATACTATATCATGTTATATGAATACTTTAACATAGAAAGAAATACTTAGTACCTATATGGAATAAAATAATATTGAAAATCTCATGTCAATACAACATGCTTATAGTCATGCTATCAGCATATCTAGAATTATATTCATGATCATATCCATGCATTAGCATAATGAAAAATATTCAACGACATGTATACAACATAAGAAAAAGAGCTTGGAAGCATAAAAAAGTTTTATTTCACATGGATAAAGCAATTACAGAAATGGAACAAGTATATATGCATACTAGTCACCATTATGATGCATTAATATTTTCAATACATGAAATGAAAATGTATAGAATACAAGAATATTTTGAATATAAAAATGCTTTATCTATTCTAAAAAAGAGTAGAATTTTAACGGCATAATTATGTGCATCTATCCNTCATTATTCAATTAGTTGAAATGAAATAATTGACTTGTTAATTAGTGATGAGTTATATACTTTAATGGAAAACTATTTTGAAAAATGTAACGTCATCAAAGATATCAACCATTGTAACATGAAAATAAATATAAACTCTTTCCAAGGCTCACACATAGCATTAAAGTGTAGTGGTTTTCTCTGATTAAAATCCATAACTTAGATATCATACTGAAATAATTTTTTGGCGCAAAGGTAAAGATAGATGTAGTGTAATTACAGCAGGAATAAGAATTGTCGACGAGAATTTAAACAAAGAAAGCAATCCTAGCCTTACATAATATCTAAACAGAAGGATGAAGATGATTAATTAGTGACCATGTGATCAAATATCCTGGTAGAACGTCCAACCTCACAAAAACAGCAAATAGGAGTTGGAGTTTTGTTTTCCGAATTCAACCAGCACATATCATCAAACATGAGATCCAGGTAGCACCTAGTGTGAATGGTATGTCCACAAGGCCAGAAAACACTAAAGTACTCCCCGTACAAGAGTGGATAGCTGCAGCACTTATAACTAGGAATGCAACCTATGAGCGCATTAAAGTCTGGTGTGGAAGAAAAATCAAGTAGAGGAGAAATTGGCAATCCCGGTTCAGGTAATCCGGTGGGTGGATACATGGAGTTGAACCAAACAAAAGATTCATCATTATTAACCCATTTACACCTACAAGTTGGAAACTGAAACTGACCATTAAATTTCATAAATCGGTTACGGTGGATAGAGAAGCACTCAGAATGGATTGGGTGTTCATAACACTTGTCTGGAAATACGACCACAGAGGTCTCGCCCACATTCCTAGTGTATTCTGATATATGGAAACGTCCACTGCAAAGGCTGCACTTTTTGCCCTCAAGGAGACAAAAGAAGAAAGGCATTTTGCAAGGCAAACAGAGAGCAGTGAGATCTGTGAACCCTAGAATGAATTAAATAGAGGAATAAAGTGTTAACCCTAGGATGACTTAATTAGACAGGCCCATCCAAAAGTAATTCGCTGAATCCAAAATATTTAATAATGTATATATTTTAGGCCTGTATTATTGTCTTATTTTGACTATGATATTTCACTAATCATACTTAGCCTTTAATTAATTAAAGTAAGTGATTTCAGTCCTTCTACTAACAGTGAATATCAATTTAAACATATCAGCTATTGTTGTTAGGAGTAATTTTAATTTGGTATTACAACAAGAAACACTGCTATGCTATGCAGAGAATAAAACCTAAAGTTAGAACAAGTTTATAACTTCTCCCGTAACATCATTTCTTATACACAACCATATCCCAACCCTACTCCATTCTTCAATTTGAATCTGAATTAATCCTCTAATACACTACTACTATGTGTGTTCATTGGTTGATGAACAATTTTTCTCTTTAGTTGCCTCCCCACTTTTATGAGATACAACACACTAAACTACTCAATATACTTATTGAAGAGAAACAATATCATTCAATTTCACAATGAAACTTCAAAGTCAGAATGTGCTACAATTCAAGTCGGCATGTAAGTACTCAATTAATTTAGTTATAGCCTAAATCTTTGATTATATAGAAATGTGAATAAAAAGTTGAGTTACAGAATTACTCACGCAATAACTAATATTTCACATCAAGAATAAATATCATTTTTTTTAAAAAAATAAACTATAAGAGTTGTAAAAATCAAATATTTGTAGTGCATATTCTAAATTTGTATGACAAATATTTTATGTTTGTTTCACTTATTATTATTAGAATATAATAAAAGAGAGTTTATTCCCAAGTATAATATATAATATTCAAGATTGGGAAAAATTTCAATCTTGAATATTATATATTATACTTGGGCATAAACTCCCTTTTATTATATAGTAGAAAATAAAATGTCAATATTATTGAATAAGTTGGATCAACACTAAACAATAAAACTATTCAAAATTAATTGGATCGAAAATAGAAAAACAGGGTTAATTCATTAAATTACAGAAAATAAGAAGTATAGAGTAGTTAGATGGATGAATCATCCCCGTAGTTCGGAATAGATAAGCCATGTTATCAGGATAACGAGGCCGACAATTATAAACAAGCTACAAAATATAGATACGATATTCTTAATTTTATGACCAAGATCATCGTTAATTTCATGAGAACTCCAGCTTGGATAATAGGGTGGTGGAAGGAAAACATACTAGTATCGTATAAATTATAGGAACCATATATTATAAGTACTAAATAACATCTTATCCCTTCTAGTTTTCTATTTACCAAAAATCCCTTAAAAATGATGTTTGCGGGATACATAGCGTTGTAGACGGGATACATTAGGTTTGATACATTCCACATAGCGGGATACATAGCGTTGTGCACGGGATACATTAGGTTTGATACATTCCACATAGCGGGATACATAGCATTTGATACATTGGGATACATAGGTAAAATAAGGGATTTTTGAAATTTTTGGAAATAAGTAGGGATAAATGGATATTAAGGTAAGTAAAGGAGTGTAGTTAAGTAATTTGTCCTTTTGTAACATTGAATCTGTTATTTTTAGAAGGAATGATGTTTTTGGTCTATTTAAATAGTTAGAGGATATTTTTGAGCAAAACATATAACGACTAGTGCATAATTTTGACCCCAAAATATAATAGTGTAAATTTGACTGATATTAAATAGTTGTGAGGTTCCTTTTTGTTTTTCCCCTAAGGCACACAACACAATATATAATGTTCTCTTAATCTCACGTTGACTAGCTATAAACACACATACACAATACACACTATTATCAACAACAACAACAACAAAAGTCACACACACAAAATATGATCTTTAATTTGTTGGAGTTCAAGTTGACTAGTTTCAACTCACAAAAATGCACATAATTCACAACATGATCTTTGCTTCAACTCATGCTGACTAGTTTAAAACACACACAAACTACACAAACACATAAACACAAATACACAAACACATAGACACACAAGAAATTACTATCCAAATTGTGTATGGGAATTGGATTCTTAGGCCTATAAGAAGCCTCTTTAC
>NW_026033893.1:0-206 GCF_019186545.1 Solanum stenotomum
GATTTGAGATAATTACTAAAAAACTTAGTTCAAAGGCTATCTTGGAAATCTCAGTTTCCTCTTTTGCTTCATTTAGAAAGCGATAACTCTTTTTCTGAAAAACTAGCCCGAAGGCTCTTTGGAAATCTCAGTTTCCAAAGCTTGTTTAAATGTGAAAACATTTATAAACTTCTTTGGAAATACATAGTCCCCATATACTTCTTTGA
>NW_026033894.1:0-1481 GCF_019186545.1 Solanum stenotomum
CGAATGAGATTACTCTTACAAGACTAAGTGTGATAACATCTAGTTCAAACGCCCAACAAGCAATTGCATACAAACCACATGCTTACTCACAATTTAGATAATGCTAAGAAGAAGATTAGTACCTTGATCTGCATTTTCTCCGGATTCAAAGAGATGTGGATATCTCTTCTTCATATCTTCTTCCGCTTCCCAAGTAGCTTCTTCAACAAATTGGTTCCTCCAAAGGACTTTGACTGATGCAACTTCTTTTGTCCTCAACTTGCGAACTTGGCGATCTAAAATCTGAATCGAAATCTCTTCATAAGACAAGCTATCCTTGACCCCGATATTTTCAGTTGGTATGATCAATGAAGGATCGCCCATGCACTTCTTCAACATTGAGATGTGAAATACCGGATGAACCCCTGCTAATTCTTGTGGTAGCTCCAACTCATAAGCTACATTGCCCATCCTCTTGGCTATACGATAAGGCCCAACATACCGGGGACTAAGTTTCCCNACACCCTTCATGGGTGAAACTTTTAAATATACCCAATCATCTACTTCAAATTCTAACGCCCTTCTTCTAACATCAGTGTAGGATTTTTGACGACTCTGTGCCGTTTTCAACCTCTCTTGAATCACTTTCACCTTCTCCATAGCTTGATGGACTAAATCTGGTCCTATCAACCCTGCTTCACCGACTTCAAACCATCCAATAGGAGATCTGCATCTTCTCCCATAAAGAGCTTCATATGGAGCCATTTTGATGCTAGAGTGGTAACTGTTGTTATAAGCAAACTCAATAAGAGGTAGATGATCATCCCAATTACCTTTGAAATCAATCACACATGCTCTTAACATATCCTCTAATGTCTGAATGGTACGCTCTGCTTGCCCATCTGTCTGAGGATGAAATGCAGTACTTAAGTTCACCTTTGAACCCAAGCCTTTTTGGAATGACTTCCAAAACTGTGCAGTAAATTGTGCACCTCTATCTGAAATAATGGAGACCGGAACCCCATGAAGTCTTACTACCTCTTGAATATAAAGCTTAGCATACTCTTCTGCTGAGTTGGTAGTCTTTACCGGCAAAAAGTGGGCTGATTTCGTCATCCTATCGACAATCACCCAAATAGAATCATGCTGTCTGCGAGACCTTGGCAAGCCTGTGATGAAATCCATATTGATCATCTCCCACTTCCATTCCGGAAGTTCTATATTCTGAGCCAAACCACCAGGCCTTTGGTGCTCTACTTTCACTTGTTGACAATTTGGGCACTTAGTAACAAATTCAACAATGCCCTTCTTCATGCCATTCCACCAATACACTTCTTTTAAATCACGATACATCTTGGTGGAACCCGGATGAATGGAATATCTGGAGCTATGAGCTTCCTCCATGATCCTCTCTTGGAGTCCATCCACCATAGGTACGCACAATCTACCTTGGTATCTCAATACACCATCTCCTCCTTGTTCAAAAGCTAATACTCTTTGCT
>NW_026033895.1:0-700 GCF_019186545.1 Solanum stenotomum
CAATGTGGTTACCCGGGCCTACCACCCACCGAGCTAGGGACCAAGGTACAAACCCCTCGATGTGGTTATACGGGCCTACTACCCCCCGTACTAGGCAACCAAGGTACCAACCCCTTGATACGGTTACCCGGGCCTACAACCCCCCGAGCTAGGCTTGGTCGACTCACAACACTTATATAGAGAAAATCATATACATGTATCCCTTTCATCATCATTTCAATAATTATATAATCATCCGACTCATAGGATGTACATTGGACATTCCATTCCCTAAGAATTCTATCAATGGCATTTTATCAAACACATGGTGGGCTATTGTTCATGTAGTAAAGTTATGTCTTTCAAGAGTATTAAGTCCAACCAATTCCGAAATACATATAAATCAGCCCACCAACAACATACATATATATATCAACCTTCATAATTTGATCATGGAAGCATGAAAACCATAAACATCACATAATAATTTCATTTCATGATAATATGCAAAAATAGACCATAATAGAATGTGTAGTACTAATTCCATAATTCAAGAGTTCATAAATGATCATAAGGACCCATAAACTTGAAGTAAAATAGAGGATAAATGGTTGGATTTGTGGAAAGGAAGGTTTCCACAATTAACCCACATACCTCAACTTTGGAGAATCCTTGATGAAGATTGGAATGGAGAATTGATGCTTGAGATTGAGTCTTGAAT
>NW_026033895.1:820-1055 GCF_019186545.1 Solanum stenotomum
CTCTTTTTTATAAAAGAAAAACGTCCAGCCGCTACAGTAACTTTAGCTACTGGAAAATGAAATTCTGCTCCGACAGGTTTTACGAAAATGATCATAACTCCTTCATCCTAACTCGGAATGAGGTGAAACCAATTGCATTGGAAAGCTAACTCGAAGGGCTTTAATTTAATAGGTAGAGGCCCTTCCAGTTCCTTGTGTGCTAAGAGGTATGCCCCTTTAAAGTTGACCCTGAAAA
>NW_026033896.1:0-238 GCF_019186545.1 Solanum stenotomum
TGCCTTCATTGTTGTGAGTAGGAGTGTACATAGGTCGGTTTGGTTTGGTTTTTCATTAAAATAAATCTAAATCAATTATGTCGGTTTATTAAATCTAAATACCAAATCAAACAACGCAAAGTCAGTTTTTTCGGTTTCGGTTTTAGTCAGTTCTTTCGGGTTTTTTTGTTTTTTCGGTTTTTTACAACTTAACGGTGTTTAAAAAAGAGGTCAAATATATTTTCACCTACCTGTGTGA
>NW_026033897.1:0-478 GCF_019186545.1 Solanum stenotomum
GTATATCCTGTTCAGCACCTTCAACACATACGATTAAACTAGTCGACACATCAAAACTTTCAATATCGCCAGCACCCTTATCAATTGTATCAATACAGAGGGGATGCATTCCAAATTCAATCTCGCATTTCTTTACCTCTACATACAGTTTTACTCCCATATCAATCCTTATACTCATTGGAGAGGAGTTTCCTTCTACAATGTATCATATTTCAATTTTTTTTCTCGACTCATCAATATTCAACTCAGCTGCAATTGTTGAAACTAGATTCATGAAGGAAACATGTTCATCAACCACTATCCCATCACTCTTGTACCTTTCTCAAACTCCAGAATGCCTCAACAAAATTGATATATTAATTATCTATCCAATCAAACTCACAACGAACAAAATTGATTCTCAGTCGAAGTCTTCTTCGTTGAAACATAGAAGAAGACGAACACGATTTAAATCTCTGAATTCTGATTTGGTTTGTTA
>NW_026033898.1:0-659 GCF_019186545.1 Solanum stenotomum
CTACCTACACGTTGTAGAACCTATCCAATATTAGAGTGCACATCCCATATGATAGAAATAGGCCTTAATCGACATAGACCATATTAAAAAGGTATGGAATCCGGAGTCTATCCTACTCCGTGGAGGTTGTTCTACTTGCCAAGGGTAGAACTAAAAGCAACCCATGTTGGCACATGGTTTAAGAGATGTACAAGGATGTTCATTGTGCCTAATCTCATGCTTAACTAGGCACTACACCATTTTAGGCCTACAACCACCCCGGTAAAGTGTAGCCTAAACTAGCAAAAAGTGTGACCTTTGATAAAAGGCCACACTTTTTGACTTTAAGCAACACTTTTTAGGGGGTGGCCTAAAGGAGCGTAACCTTTGACATTAGACCACACTTTTGAAGTGTCGCCAAAGCAGCAACACTTAAAAAGCGTGGCCAAAGAGGTATAAAGGCCACGCTTTGGAGTATTTCATTAGCAACACTTTTATCTGATTATACTACACTTAAAAGTGTTACCTTTGCGTTGTTATTGGTTACACTTTAAAAGTGTAGCCTTTTATATCTCACCTACAACAACACTTATAAAGTGTAACTTTTCTTATGTACAAGATAAAATTTATAAACAATAAGCCACACTTTCGAAGTGTTGCAATGCTGTGTAGAATTTTTG
>NW_026033898.1:1120-16500 GCF_019186545.1 Solanum stenotomum
TGATCAAGGATGCCCTTATTTCCATGCATATGGAATTGAGTAAATCCTATGGACCTGAAGTGTCTGGTATCCCCTCAATGGATCAGATGGGAAAAACTTGAACCACTTCTTAGCGAACTAGATATTGTTTTAGGCAGTGAAATGACAGAGCTTGGTGGATGGCTGTCATACAGGTTATACATCTTATTTCATTTAATATATGATCTATTTTTGTCACACTACTTGTGATTCATCAATTAGTGTGTTTCAACTCACCAGAACTACTCTACTACTTCCATTTATGTTTTAAAATGCTAGTTGTGGTTAGATGTAAATATTCTTGGTGATACAAACACAGAGAAATAACATACCTTAAAAAATGAGGAACACATGATGCAGGGATGTCATAATTTTTCCCGCTAATGCAAGTACACGCCCTTTTCATTCTAAATTCGATATTCTAGTTTAAGTCTGTCATTGTCTTGAATCATTTCTATGTGCATGAGGATATGCTCTTGCAAATGAGTTGTCTACTCAATAGAGTGGACATTACATCGCAACATGAAAATAGTATGTAATTTTGGTTAGAGTAGTGTCACCCTACAACTTTCTGTGAGCCTAGTCTTTTAGTGGCTCAACTTTGTTTGTAAGACGTTATAAGTTACTGTATAAACTCTGAATTTGTCCCGTATTTCCCTGTGGTTTTTAGTCTGTTGTTTGGTTAGACTATTATTTCCTATAACTTGCCTGTTTAGGCATTTTCTATTTTTATTGATTTGACAGCTATATTCCTATTTTTTATAGTAAAACTTTAGAAGGTTCAGAATATCATGGATCCCTGCGTTTGTTTCGTGTTTGAAGAAAATATTCACTTGAAAATTTTGTCTTTACAGGATTGAGAAGTATCCTGTCTATGCTTTTGGAAGAATAGCTATCGGCTGAATTATGTGATGAAGATGCAACAAACCTAATTCGGCTAGTTTTGCGTCAACTAGGAAGGCAGTTTTGGAGAAGATTGTTCCTGCTAGTGATAATAAAAAGAAATATCACACCAAAGCACAAAAGGTGAGGTTCTTTAGTTGTTGTTGTTGATACTCTCTGACACTCTTACTAAATGTTATATTTTTGCTTCAAACTTCGTCGTTTACACCTGAGAATGGACTCCAAGAAAGTTCTTGTGAAACAACAAGTTGGTGATATTTATGCAACCTGGTATATCTGTACTGTTTTAGCGGTGTCTTTGTGCTCCAATTTTTCTTGAACTGTATGCTTGTCTTAAATCAGGTCAGTTGGTCAAATACATCCAGATTACTTACTAGTATTATTTAGTTGAATAGATGCCATTTTTGTATAATTTCATGTTACCATCTTTTACATTTTTCAAACAACATTAAGACGTTTTATTATAGTTGGAGTTTGATAGTAGAGTGAGCGGTCAGATTATCCATTTACCATGGAACTTAGACGGTAACTGTGTCTGTCCTAACCCAACAAGAACTTCCAGGATTTGTCTTCTTAATAATGTCAGCATAGTCACTTAATCTAGAGAATTCCAGATTCCAATCAATCATGAACTGACTCATTATCCTGCACTTGGCTCTTATAATAAACAGTCCTCCTCCCTACATACAAACCCAACTGATCCCTTACCAATTCCTGAATCTCCCAAAGTATTATGTTAGGTTGAGATACAATCCTATCTTGAAATTTATGTGCAACGTACACAAACGTGCGTAACTTGTTCTTGTTTTTAGTAGGGCAGCGATGAAATGGGTGGTACTTCTTCACAATAAAGTCACCAGAATTCCTGTCAGTGCTTGCATATATCTCCCATTTTCATAGTATTTTGCTTTTACATTTGACTCTAATTTTGTACTTCTCATTAGACTTAAGTTCGAGTTGCACTTTGTTGTCTACAGCATAAGATTGCACAGCTAAGAGTAATTTTTCCTATTTCTCCTGTGGTTTCACGACCACCACACACACAATCATTTCTCTTCCTTTCTTTCTTTGTCCGTACTAAGCTGAGAGAAAACCAAAACAAATCAGACCTCCATTTTAATTTTATCCCTCTTTTCCACAGTAAACAAATTCTAGGGTTTCTGTTGTGGAGTTTGAACAAACTTTCCTCATCTCTGTTGTCTGTTTCTTGTAGTTACCTCTGGACCGACAAGCAGTAGAAGAATGCGGACCTTTTTTTGTTGAAATTTTATAGGTTTTGTATTATTCGAAGTTTATGCGGATCAGATCCACGTGTTCTTAATTATTTATATGGTTAGAAGAAGGGAAACTAACATATATATATGCGTTATTAGATTTGAAGAGTTGGAAATATTTACAGTTTCTTGTCAGTTTTGGATGTAGTGAGAACATGAAAAAGTTCATTTTAGTGTTCACTTTAGTCGAGACTCGAGTTCCCGCTTATTTTGCGGGATTTCTAGGGTCTTCTCAGATATGCCGATGATTTAGCTGTCAAGCTAAGGAATTTACCGCAAATGGGAAAAGGTTACCCCTGAAATGAGGCAAAACAGTGAGTGGGGTTTTCTGTAAAGAGTGGTTGCCCCTCTCTATTGCGCCACTGATTTTCCTCCATTATAAAAAAACCAACGGCCCCTGTTTATTAAATAGCAAACACTGTAAAAACCAAAATGGATTTAACATGTATACTCTGAGATCTGTGTGTTTCTTCTGTGTTTTTGTTTTACGTTGCTGACTGTTGTTGAAATGTACATAAAGAAACAGTGATGATGATATTTCTATTTCTGTGCTAATCAATTTGGGAATTAAGATTATCCAGTACGTATCTTGGTGTGGCGACACGGTATGGCTTGTTATTGGTGCTTCTGTCTATTGCATGCAACCGGTGTTTGCAGCCATGGCGTGATTGACTTCTGTTTTTCCTTATCATAGCATACATTGGTAGAGGTGATGTTGTATGTGCCCTTAACCAATTGAAGGGGACTGTGTGTTTTATTAATGCGTTTTTGTTAAATGTGCAATTTTTGTTGTTGCAGGATGGTGATGCTGAATATTCACTGCTTGTAAACTTGAAAAGGTTGGATGATGATCTTCAATTGGCAAGGCAAATTTCCATCGAAAGCTTGCATAATGATCTTGCAGAAACTCCCCCCAATGCTTACTCTAGTGTAAAAAGTTGGAGGATTTGTGGCTTAGGTCACAGGTTCAATGCCACACCATGCAAAGCGAAACCCTGTATTTATGTGGAGAAGGGTAGAGGGGCGGGTCCCATTATCCACCGAGTTTTGAAGGCTATGATTGGTCCAAAGGGCGGGTCACAAATGGATTTCTCGGTTATCAAAAAAAAAATGATCTTGCATAGACTTTGGAGAACTTCAGAAGTATTGATGAGAAGATGGGTATACTGTAGTTTGAAATTTTTTTTTTTTCTGTACTTGTGTCAATACTCAACTTTTTTGGCTTACTGTTTAGGTTTTTGGATTTCTGCTTCTTAACATGCATCTGCATGTTTGCAGGCTACACACTATCTTAAACTCTGGAACAGTCCTGGAACAATTTTCTTCTTCCTTTTCTCCAAGCGCAGTGCATTATTTGATCTACTTGAATCCTTCCTGACTACTAAATCTCTGGAAGGTCTTCGTGCAAGTCAACTTGCATGTAGGGTAAGCATTATTCCAAACTTCGAGGTTTACTTATCTCCTGTTAGTGCCTTCTATGTTCTCTTTTGGTTAATTGAGTTTGTTGTTTTTCTTGGTCTAGGTTGTGTTATTTTTTCAGAACAGTGGTGGCTGTTCAGGAAAGCAACCCTTGCATCATCCACGGAGCTAGAAGCTTTGGTATACTCATCAGATATATGCAACGGCAGCAGCTTCCAGTCTTGGGAAACTGATCTTGGATTCCCTTATTTCCATGCATATAGAATTGAGAAAATCTTATGTACCTGAAGTGTCTGCTATCCCCTCAAATGGATCAGATGGGAAAAACTTGAAATACTTCCTAGGGAACTAGATATTGTTTTACGCAGTGAAATGTCAGAGCTTAGTGGATGGCTGTCATACAGGTAATACTTCTTATTTCATTTAATAGAAAGATTTATTTTTGTCACTATTTTTGTATTCATCAATTAGTGTGTTCCAACTTACCAGCACTACTCTGGTACTTCTACTTATGTTTTAAAATGCTAGTTGTGCTTAGATGTAAATGTTCTAGGTGATACAACCACAGAGAAATAGTGTACCTTAAAATATGAGGAACACATGTTGCAGGGATTTCATAATTTTTCCCACCAATACAAGCACAGACCTTTTTCATTCTAAATTCGATATTCTAGTTTAAGTCTGTCATAGTCTTTAATTATTTCTATGAACATGAGGAAATGCTCTTGCAAATGAGTTGTCTGCTCTATAGAGTGGACATTACATCGCAACATGAAAATAGTATGTAGTTTTGGTTAGAGTAGTATCTCCCTACAACTTTCAGTGTGCCTAGTCTTTTAGTGGTTCAACTTTGTTTGAAAGACGTTATAAGTTACTGTATAATTTCTGGATTTGTCCCTTTTTCCCTGTGGTTTTTAGTCTGTAGTTTGGATAGACTATTATTTTCTACAAGTTTCCTTTATAGGCATTGTCTTTTTTTATTGATTTGACAGCTATAGTCCTATTTTATCATTGGAAAACTTAAGTAGGGTCAGAGTATCATGGATCGCTGAGTTTGTTCCATGTTTGAAGAAAATATTCACTAGAAAATTATGTCTTTACAGGATTGAGAAGTATCCTGTCTATGCTCTTGGAAGAAGAGCTATCGGCTGAATTATGTGATGGAGATGCAACAAACCTAATTCGGCTGAAGGCAGTTTTGGAGAAGATTGTTCCTGCTAGTGATAATAAAAAGAAATGTCATACCAAAGCACAAAAGGTGAGGTTCTTTAGTTCTTGTTGTTGATACTCTCTGAGACTCTTACTAAATGTTATATTTTTGCCTTAAACTTCATCATTTACACCTGAGAATGGACCTCAAGAAAGTGCTTGTGTTCTTGTTGTTGATACTCTCTGAGACTCTTACTAAATGTTATATTTTTGCCTTAAACTTCATCGTTTACACCTGAGAATGGACCTCAAGAAAGTGCTTGTGCAACAATAAGTTGGTGATATTTCTGCAACCTGGTATATCTGTACTGTTTTAGCGGTGTCTTTGTGCTGCAATTTTTCTTGAACTGTATGTTCGTCTTAAATCAGGTCAGTTGGTCAAATACATCTAGATTACTTACTAGTATTATTTTGTTGAAGAGGTGCCATTTTTGTATATTTTCATGTTACCATATTTAACATTTTTCTAACAACATTAAGACGTTTTATTATAGTTGGAGTTTGATAATAGAGTGAGCAGTCAGATTATCCATGTACCATGGAACATAGACGGTAACTGTGTCTGTTCTAACACAACAAGAACTTCTAGGATTTGTCTTCTTAATAATGTCGGCATGGTCACATAATCTAGGGAATTCCAGATTCCAATCAACCATGAAGTGACTCATTACCCTGCACTTGGCTCTATAACAAACAGTCCTCCTCGCTTCATACAAACCCAACTGATCCCTTACCAATTCCTGAATCTGCCAAAGTTTTATGTTAGGTTGAGATACAATCCTATCTTTAAATTTTTGTGCAACGTTCACAGAAGTGCATAAATTGTTCTTGGTTTTAGTTGGGCTGCGATGAAATGTGTAGTACTTCTTCACAATAAAGTCACCAGAATTCCTGTCAGTGTTTGCATATATCTCCCATTTGCACAGTATTTTGGTTTTAC
The DNA here is from genome assembly GCF_019186545.1 of Solanum stenotomum. Lineage (NCBI taxonomy): Eukaryota > Viridiplantae > Streptophyta > Magnoliopsida > Solanales > Solanaceae > Solanum > Solanum stenotomum. The sequence continues at coordinate 6,884 of NW_026033898.1, forward strand.
ATTTCACTCTAATTCTGTGCTTCTCATTAGGCTTATGTTCGAGTTGCACTTTGTTGTCTACAGCATAAGATTGCACAGTTAAGAGTGAGTTTTCCTATTTCTCTCTTTCGTCCTCTGGTTTCACGAACACCGCACACACTCACTTCTCTTTCTTTCTTTCTTTGTCCGTACGAAGCTGAGAGAAAAGCAAAACAAATCAAACCTCCATTTTAATTTCATCCCTCTTTTCCAATGTAAACAAAATCTAGGGTTTCTGCTGTGGAGTTTGAACAAACTTTCCTCATCTCTGTTGTCCGTTTCTTGGAGTTACCTCTGTACCGACAAGCAGTAGAAGATTGAGGACTTTTTTTGTCGAACTTTTATGGGTTTTCTTTTTCAACTTTGTGTTATTTCAAGTTTGTGCGGATCAGATCCACCTGTTGTTCATTATTTAGTTGGTTAGAAGAAGGGAAACTAACATATATATATATGTATTATTAGATTTCAAGACTTGGAAATATTTACAGTTTCTTGTCAGTTTTGGATTTAGGGAGAACATGAAAAAGTTCATTTTAGTTTTCATTTTAGTCGAGACATGAGTTCCTGCTTATTTTGGGGGATTTCTAGGGTCTTCTCAGATATGCCGATGATTAAGCTGTCAAGCCAAGGAATTTACCGCAAATGGGAAAAGGTTATCTCTGAAATGAGGCAAAACAGTGAGTGGGATTTTCCGTAAAGGGTGGTTACCCCTTTCTGTTGCGCCACTGATTTTCCTCCATTATAAAAAACCAACAGCCCTTGTTTATGAAAATGCAAAAACTGTAAAAACCAAAATGGATTTAACATGAATACTCTGAGATCTTTGTGTTTCTTCTGTGTGTTTGTTTTATGTTGTTGACTGTTGATGATATGTACATAAAGAAACTGTGATGATGATTTTTCTATTTCTGGGGTAATCAATTTGTGCATTGATATTATCCAATACTTATCTTGGTGTAGCGACCCGGTATATCTTGTTATTGCTGCTTCTGTCTCCTGCATGCAACCGGTGTTTGCAGCCATGGCGTGATTGACTTTTGTTTTTCCTTATCATAGCATACATCTGTAGAGGTGATGTTGTATGTGCCCTTAACAAATTGAAGGGGACTGTGTGTTTTATTGATGCGTTTTTGTTAACTGTACAATTTTTGTTGTTGCAGGATGGTAATGCTGAATATTCACTGCTTATAAACTTGAAAAGGTTGGATGATGATCTTCAATTGTCAAGGCAAATTTCCATCGAAAGCTTGCATAATGATCTTGCAGAAACTACCCCCAAGGCTTAGCTTTAGTGGAAAAAGGTGGAGGATTTGTGGCTTAGGTCACAGGTTCAATCCCCACAACTTGCAAAGCGAACCCCGGTATTTAAGTGGGGAAGGGTAGACGGGCGGGTACCATTATCCACCGAGTTTAGAACGCTATGATTGGTACAAAGGACGGGTCACAAATGGATTTCTCGGTTATAAAAAAAAACGAATCTTGCAGAGATTTTAGAGAGCTTCAGAAGTGTTGTTGTGAAGGTGGGTATACTGTAGTTTGAAAAATTCTTTTTTTTCTGTAGTCTTGTCAATACTCAACTTTTTTGGCTTACTGTTTAGGTTTTTGGATTTCTGCGTCTTAACATCCATATGCATATTTGAAGGCTATACTATATCTTAAATCTGGAACAATCCTGGAACTATCTGGAAGGTCTTCGTGCAAGTCAATTTGCATGTAGGGTAAGCATTATTCCAAACTTCGAGGTTCACTTATCTCCTGTTAGTGCCTTCTATGTTCTCTTTTGGTTAATTGAGTTTGTTGTTTTTCTTGGTCTAGGTTGTGTTAATTTTTCAGAACAGTGGTGGCTGTTCAGGAAAGCAGCCCTTGCATCATCCACGGAGCTAAAAGCTTTGGTGTACTCTTTAGATATATGCAACGGCATCAGCTTCCAGTCTAGGGAATCTGATCATGGATGCCCTTATTTCCATGCATATGGAATTGAGAAAATCCTATGGATCTGAAGAATACGGTATCCCGTCAATGGATCAGATGGGAAAAACTTGAACTACTTACTAGAGCACTAGATATTGTTTTAGGCAGTGAAATGACAGAGCTTGGTGGATAGCTGTCGTACAGGTAATGCATCTTGTTTCATTTAATAGAATGATCTACTTTTATCACACTTCTTGTGATTCATCAATTAGTGTGCTTCAACTTACCAGAACTACTCTGCTACTTCCACTTATGTTTTAAAATGCTAGTTTTGCTTAGATGTAAATATTCTAGGTGATACAAACACAGAGAAATAACGTACCTTAAAAAATGAGGAACACATGATGCAGGGATATCATAATTTTTCCCACTAATGCAAGCACATGCCCTTTTCATTCTAAATTCGATAATCTACTTTAAGTCTGTCATTGTCTTCAATCATTTCTATGTGCATGAGTATATGCTCTTGCAAATGAGTTTGTCTACTCAATAGAGTGAACATTACATCGCAACATAAAAATAGTATGTAATTTTGGTTAGAGTAGTATCACCCTATAACTTTCAGTGAGCCTAGTCTATTAGTGGCTCAACTTTGATTGTAAGACGTTATAAGTTACTATATAAACTTTGAATTTGTCCCGTATTTCCCTGTGGTTTTTAGTCTGTTGTTTGGTTAGACTGTTATTTTCTACAACTTGCCTTTTTAGGCATTTTCTATTTTTATTGATTTGACAGCTATATTCCTATTTTTTCATAGTAAAACTTAAGAAGGTTCAGAATATCATGGATCCCTGCGTTTGTTTCGTGTTGGAAGAAAATATTCACTTGAAAATTCTGTCTTTACAAGATTGCGAAGTATCCTGTCTATGCTTTTGGAAGAAGAGCTATTGGCTGAATTATGTGATGAAGATGCAACAAACCTAATTCGGCTACTTTTTGCGTCAACTGGGAAGGCAGTTTTGGAGAAGATTGTTCCTGCTAGTGATAATAAAAAGAAATATCACACCAAAGCACAAAAGGTGAGGTTCTTTTGTTCTTGTCGTTGATATTCTCTGAGACTCTTACTAAATGTTATATTTTTGTTTCAAACTTCATCGTTTACACCTGAGAATGGACTCCAAGAAAGTGCTTGTGAAACAATAAGTTAGTGATATTTCTTCAACCTGGTATATCTGTACTGTTTTAGCGGTGTCTTTGTGCTGCAATTTTTCTTGAACTGTATGCTTGTCTTAAATCAGGTCAGTTGGTCAAATACATCCAGATTACTTACTAGTATTTTTTAGTTGAAGAGATGCCATTTTTGTATAATTTCATGTTACCATCTTTAACATTTTTCTAACAACATTAAGACGTTTTATTATAGTTGGAGTTTGATAATAGAGTGAGCGGTCAGATTATCCATTTACCAAAGAACTTAGACGGTAACTGTGTCTGTCCTAACCCAACTAGAACTTCCAGGATTCGTCTTCTTAATAATGTCAGCATAGTCACATAATCTAGAGAATTCCAGATTCCAATCAATCATGAACTGACTCATTACCCTGCACTTGGCTCTTATAACAAACAGTCCTCCTCCCTACATACAAACCCAACTGATCCCTTACCAATTCCTGAATCCCCCAAAGTTTTATGTTAGGTTGAGATACAATCCTATCTTGAAATTTATGTGCAACGTACACAGAAGTGCATAACTTGTTCTTGTGTTTAGTAGGGCAGCGATGAAATGGGTGGTACTTCTTCACAATAAAGTCACCAGAGTTCCTGTCAGTGCTTGCATATATCTCCCATTTTCAAAGTATTTTGCTTTTACATTTCACTCTAATTATGTGCTTCTCATTAGACTTAAGTTAGAGTTGCAATTTGTTGTCTACAACATAAGATTGCACAGCTAAGAGTAATTTTTCCTATTTCGCCCTTTTCTTCTGTGGTTTCACGATCACCACACACACACGCATTTCTCTTCCTTTCTTTCTTTGTACGTACTAAGCTGAAAGAAAACCAAAACAAAGCAAACCTCCATTTTAATTTCATTCCTCTTTTCCACTGTAAACAAAATCTAGGGTTTCTGCTGTGGAGTTTGAACAAACTTTCCTCATCTCTGTTGTCTGTTTCTTGTAGTTACCTCTGGACCGACAAGCAGTAGAAGATTGAGGACTTTTTTTGTCAAAATTTTATAGGTTTTGTATTATTCCAATGGGAAAAGGTTACCCCTGTAATGAGGCAAAACAGTGAGTGGGATTTTCTGTAAAGGGTGGTTGCCCCTCTCTGTTGCGCCACTGATTTTCCTCCATTATAAAAAACCAACAGCCCTTGTTTATGAAAAAGCAAACACTGTAAAAACCAAAATGGATTTAACATGTATACTCTGAGATCTTTGTGTTTCTTCTGTGTGTTTGTTTTAAGTTGTTGACTCTTGATGAAATGTACATAAAGAAACAGTGATGATGATTTTTCTATTTCTGGGCTAATCAATTTGGGCATTGAAGTTATCCAATTCGTATCTTGGTGTGGCGACTTTTTATTGGTGCTTCTGTCTCTTGCATACAATCTGGGTTTGCAGACATGGCGTGATTGACTTCTGTTTTTCCTTATCATAGCATACATCTGTAGAGGTGATGCTGTATGTTCCCCTAACAAATTGAAGGGGACTGTGTGTTTTATTGATGCGTTTTTGTTAAATGTGCAATTTTTGTTGTTGCAGGGTAGTGATGCTGAATATTCACTGCTTCTAAACTTAAAAAGGTTGGATGATGATCTTCGATTGTCAAGGCAAATTTCTATCGAAAGCTTGCATAATGATCTTGCAGAAACTCCCCCCAAGGCTTAGCTCTAGTGGAAAAAGGTGGAGGATTTGTGGCTTAGGTCACAGGTTCAATCCCCACACCATGCAAAGCGAATCCCGGTATTTAAGTGGAGGAGGGTAGAGGGGCGGGTCCCATTATCCACCGAGTTTAGAAGGCTATGATTAGTGCAAAGGCCGGGCCAAAAACGGATTTCTTGGCTGTAAAAAAAAAAAGATCTTGAAGAGACTTTGGAGAACTTCAGTAGTATTGATGAGAAGGTGGGTATACTGTAGTTTGAAAAATTCTTTTTTTTCTGTAGTTTTGCCAATACTCAACTTCTTTAGCTTACTGTTTAGGTTATTGGAATTCTGCTTCTTAACATGCATCTGCATGTTTGCAGGCTACACTCTATCATAAAATCTGGGACAGTCCTGGAACAATCTTCATCTTCGTTATCTCCAAGCGCAGTGCATTGTTTGATCTACTTGAGTCTCCTTCCTGAATACTAAATCTCCGGAAGGTCTTCGTGCAAATCAAATTGCATGTAGGGTAAGCATTATTCCAAACTTCTAGGTTCACTTATCTCCTGTTAGTTCCTTCTATGTTCTCTTTTGGTTAATTGAGTTTGTTGTATTTCTTGGTCTAGGTTGTGTTATTTTTTCCGAACAGTGGTAGCTGTTCAGGAAAGCAACCCTTGCATTTTCCACGGAGCTAGAAGCTTTGATTTATTCATCAGATATATGCAACGGCAGCAGCTTCCATTCTTGGGAAACTGATCATGGATACCCTTATTTCCATGCATATGGAATTGAGAAAATCCTATGGACCTGAAGTGTCTGGTATCCCCTCAATGGATCAGATGGGAAAAACTTGAACTACTTCCTAGGGCACTAGATATTGTTTTAGGCAGAGAAATGATAGAGCTTGGTGGATGGCTGTCATACAGGTAATACTTCTTATTTCATTTAATAGAAAGATCTATTTTTGTCACACTTCTTGTGATTCATCAATTAGTGTGTTCCAACTTACCAGAACTACACTGCTACTTCCACTTATGTTTTAAAATGCTAGATGTGGTTGTAAATGTTCTAGGTGATACAACCACAGAGAAATAACGTGCCTTAAAAAATGAGGAACACATGATGCACGAATGTCATAATTTTTCCCACCAATACAAAGCACACACCCTTTTCATCCTAAATTCGATATCCTAGTTTAAGTCTGTCATGGTCTTCAATTATTTCTATAAACATGAGGATATACTATTGCAACTGAGTTGTCTGCTCAATAGAGTGGACATTACATCGCAACATGAAAATAATATGTAGTTTTGGTTCAAGTAGTATCTCCATACATCTTTCAGTGAGCCTAGTCTTTTAGTGGCTCAACTTTGTTTGAAAGGCGTTATAAGTTACTGTATAATTTCTGACTTTGTCCCGTATTTCCCTGTGGTTTTTAGTCTGTAGTTTGGTTAGACTATATATGCGTTATTAGATTTCAAGACTTGGAAATATTTACAGTTTCATGTCAGTTTTGGATGTAGGGAGAACTTGAAAAAGATTATTTTATTCGACACTCGAGTTCCTGCTTATTTTGGGGGATTTCTAGGGTCTTCTTAGATATGCCGATGATTATCTGTCAAGCCGAGGAATTTACCCCAAATGGGTAAAGGATACCCTTGAAATGAGGCAAAACTGTGTGTGGGATTTTTTGAAAAGGGTGGTTGCCCCTCTCTGTTGTGCCACTGATTTTCCTCTATTATAAAAAACCAACAGGCCCTTGTTTATGAAAAAGCAAACACTGGAAAAACCAAAATGGATTTAACATGTATACTCTGAGATCTTTGTGTTTCTTCTGTGTGTTTGTTTTACGTTGTTGACTGTTGATGAAAATGTACATAAAGAAACAGTGATGATGATTTTTCTATTTCTGGCCTAATCAATTTGGTCATTCAGATTATCCAATTCGTATCTTGGAGTGGCGACTTGTTATTGCTGCTTCTGCCTCTTGCATGCAACCGGTGTTTGCAGCCAGGGCGTGATTTACTTCTGTTTTTCCTTATCATAGCATACATCTGTAGAGGTGATGCTGTATGTGCCCTTAACAAATTGAAGGGGACTGTGTGTTTTATTGATTCGTTTTTGTTAAATGTGCAATTTTTGTTGTTGCAGGATGGTGATGCTGAATATTCACTGCATGTGAACTTGAAAAGGTTGGATGATGATCTTCAATTGTCAAGGGAAATTTCCATCGAAAGTTTCCATAATGATCTTGCAGAAACTCCCCCCAAGGCTTAGCTCTAGTGGAAAAAGGTGGAGGATTTGTGGCTTAGGTCATACGTTCAATCCCCACACCATGCAAAGCGAAGCCCGGTATTTAAGTGGAGAAGGGTAGAGGGGTGGGTCCCATTATCCACCGAGTTTAGAAGGCTATGATTGGTCCAAAGTGTGGGTCATAAACGGAATTCTCGGTTATCAAAAAGAAAAGATCTTATAGAGACTTTGGAGAACTTCAGAAGTATTGATGAGAAGGTGGGTATACTGTAGTTTGAAAAATTCTTTTTTTTCTGTAGTTTTGCCAATACTCAACTTCTTTGATTTACTGTTTAGGTTTTTGGATTTCTACTTCTTAACATGCATCTGCATGTTTGTAGGCTACACTCTATCTGAAACCGTCCTGGAACAATCTTCATCTTCCTTATCTCCAAGTGCAGTGCCTTGTTTGATCTGCTTGAGTCCTTCCTGACTACTAAATCTCCGGCAGGTCTTCGTGCAAGTCAACTTGCATGTAGGGTAAGCATTATTACAAACTTCTAGGTTCACTTATCTTCTGTTAGTGCCTTCTATGTTCTCTTTTGGTTAATTGAGTTTGTTGTTTTTCTTGGTCTAGGTTGTGTTATTTTTTCAGAATGGTGGTGGCTGTTCAGGAAAACAACCCTTGCATCATCCACGGAGCTAGCAGCTTTGGTGTACTCATCAGATATATGCAACGGCAGCAGCTTCCAGTCTTGGGAAACTGATCATGTATGCCCTTATTTCCATGCATATGGTATTGAGAAAATCCTATGGTCCTGAAGTGTCTGGTATCACCTCAATGGATCAGATGGGAAAAACTTGAACCACTTACTAGGGCACTAGATATTGTTTTAAGCAGTGAAATGACAGAGTTTGGTGGATGGCCATCATACGGGTAATACTTCTTCTTTCATTTAGTAGAAAGATCTGTTTTTGTCACACTTCTTGTGATTCATCAATTAGTGTGTTCCAACTTACCAGAACTACTTTGCCACTTCCACTTATGTTTTAAAATGCTAGTTGTGGTTGTAAATGTTCTAGGTGTTATGACCACAGAGAAATAACATACCTTAAAAAATGAGGAACACATGATGCAGGGATGTCATAATTTTTCCCACCACTACAAGCACACACCCTTTTTATCCTAAATACGATATCTTAGTTTAAGTCTGTCATAGTCTTCAATTATTTCTATGAACATGAGGATATGCTCTTGCAAATGAGTTGTCTGCTCAATAGAGTGGACGTTACATCGGAACATGAAAATAATATGTAGTTTTGGTTAGAGTAGTATCTCCCTACAAATTTCAGTGAGCCTAGTCTTTTAGTGGCTCAACTTTGTTTGAAAGACGTTATAAGTTATTGTATCATTTCTGAATTTGTCCCGTATTTCATTGTTGTTTTTAGTCTGTAATTTGGTTAGACAATATGTGTTATTAGATTTGAAGACTTGGAAATATTTACAATTTCTTGTCAGTTTTCGATGTAGCGAGAACATGAAAAAGTTCATTTTATTCGACACTCGAGTTCCGGTTTATTTTGGGGGATTTCTAGGGTTTTCTCAGATATGCCGATGATTTAGCTGTCATGCCAAGGAATTTACCCCCAATAGGAAAAGGTTACCCCTAAAATGAGGCAAAACAGTGTGTGGGATTTTCTGTAAAGGGTGGTTGACCCTCTCTGTTGCGCCACTAATTTTCCTCTTTTATAAAAAAACCGACAGCCCTTGTTTATGAAAATGCAAACACTGTAAAAACCAAAATGGATTTAACTTGTAAACTCTGAGATCTTTGTGTTTCTTCTATGTGTTTGTTTTACGTTGTTGACTGTTGATGAAAATGTATAGAGAAACAGTGATGATGATTTTTCTATTTCTGGGCTAATCAATTTGGGCATTGAGATTATCCAATTCGTATCTTTGTGTGGCGACCCGGAATGGCTTGTTATTGCTGCTTCTGTCTCTTGCATGCAACCGGTGTTTGCAGCCATGGCGTGATTTACTTCTGTTTTTCCTTATCATAGCATACATCTGTAGCGGTGATGCTGTATGTGCCCTTAACAAATTGAAGGGGACTGTGTGTTTTATTGATGCGTTTTTGTTAAATGTGCAATTTTTGTTGTAGCAGGATGGTGATGCTGAATATTCACTGCTTGTAAACCTGAAAAGGTTGGATGATGATCTTCAATTCTCAAGGCAAATTTCCATCGAAAGCTTGCATAATGATCTTGCAGAAATTCCCCCTAAGGCTTAGCTCTAGTCGAAAAAGGTGGAGGATTTGTGGCTTAGGTCACAGGTTCAATCCCCACACCATACAATGCGAAGCCCGGTATTTAAGTGCAGAAGGGTAGAGGGGCAGGTCTCATTATCCACCGAGTTTAGAAGGCTATGAGTGGTTTAAAGGACGGGCCACAAACGGATTTCTCGGTTATGAAAAAAAAAAGATCATGCGGAGACTTTGGAGAACTTCGGAAGTATTGATGAGAAGGTGGGTATACTGTAGTTTGAAAAATTCTCTTTTTTCTGTAGTTTTGCCAATACTCAACTTCTTTG
>NW_026033898.1:25950-69299 GCF_019186545.1 Solanum stenotomum
CTTCCAAACACATAGTCGACCAAAATAGAATTAAAACACCACTGCCCACTCAGTTAACTATTGTTAAAGGTTTCTAAAACATATATGATACTCGTCCATATAATAAACTATTCAATTTAACACTATTTAGGTTGAATGGATGCTCAAAACATGTTCAAATCCCCCATGTTTTTCAGTTCATGCCACTTACCTTTACTTAAGTAACTATTCGTTCCAAGTAATTTAAATTTACTCGAGACATACATGAAAATTACTAAGTTTAAATAATTAAATATAAGTAGACCTAAGTTAGAATAAGATATACTCAAACATTCATATTTTTCTTTAATTATTGATCACAAATAGTACTTCCTGTAATTTATTGTGAGAGCTTATTGAAACCTTTAAAACAGAAAATACTACCATAACAAGTACATGCACATGTAGAACATAAATGACAACAAAAGAGAAACTCAAACTAAAATTAATCAAGATAATCACTTTGCTCAAACCCTTTTATTTACTGTCAACTATTTTTTTTCACACAACACCATTCAATAAAAAAAAAATGAAAACAAGCAAGAACAAGAATTTGAAACACTCTTGGTTAAAGATAAGCAATAGAGTTGCCATGTTACCTTGGATAAGTCGGAGCACTAGTCCATGCATAGTTAACTGAGCCATTGAAGATATGAAAGAAATGAGCAACAATTTTCTAATTATGTGCATATAAATCCATATGCTCTCAGCCTGCAACCTAGACGAAGAGCCTTTGCTATAGTTTCAAAGAAAACCTTTACACACAACTCTTGGGAAGGACTTGAAAAGTAGCACTTCATGATAAGATAAACTATGACATAAGAAACTAGTAATACATGTAAATAGAAGAATCAATCATGTTCCTCTACCCTTAGAGGAGATGAAAAATGTCAATGGTGACCAAAATATACATTTTTATGAACAAACATTAGCATTTAAGAGTATGCTTACCTTTATTACCATCTTGTCAATCATACATATATCAACATATTCGACAAAATAATGATAAGATACCACACGCAAAATACCATCGTCTCCTCCTACACTAACCAGCAACTGAGGAAAGAAGAATCAGCTTAAAGTTTGCATACAAGTCACAGAAACAAACCACATTAGTAGTAGTAGGTCATTATACACCTGTAAATATAAAATATCACTCGCTTCATACATACACAAGGGAAAAATTGACTTAATATGCTGAAATACGGTAACGAAAATATACAAACATGTCTCTTGGACATTCTGTAGAATCCGATTTACAAGGGTCAAACAAACAAACAAACAAACAAACAAACAAATTAAGCTAGTTTTTGTTAGAAATCTGATAATAAATTGGATTAGTACATTAGTAATCTTGATAGTTCAATGCGTACGTGAATATGATTATTGAGGTAACTCAATTACAAATTCATAATTGATTTTTAACACGCAAATTTGTTCTTTTTTGAATAATAGTAATACAAAAAGTTACTGAAATATGTATACAAGATTATCTACAAATAAAATATACGAAAAGACAAAATGATTTGTCCTAAGATATGTTAGAACTTGAACTTGAAGTGTACTGAAGGATTTTCGATTGTACCTCAACTTGGGGAGCTGGAGCTTCTGGCTTAGAGAATTCAACTTCTGTTGCATTTATTGCTTCGATTTTTGGTGCATTCAATGCCTCTATTTCTGGTGCTACAACTAAAGCTTGTAAACCATAAACTTCTGGTGCAGTTGGTGCCTCGGTTACTGAAGTTTGGACTACTTTCATGGGCTTAAGCTTGTTGATATAGTAGCTAAGTGATGGTCCCGATTACTCCACTATTTGTATCGGAGAAGGCGAGTTTTTCCCAACTTGAAGGAGAATCAATGAACTAGCTGCACCAGAGATTAAGCTTATTCAGCTGCAATAGCTACGGTGTTCTCTGCTGCATCGGGTCAGGTACCTTCTATTCTAGAGCTTATAACACTTTCTGCTATGTAACTGCAGGTTGTTGCAAAATTAAACAACATCAACAACTTTGATAAAATAACTGGTTTCCAAATAGTAATATTCCATCTTAAAAAGTATCAAATGAGGATGACAATTCTTTATGATATTGCCAAAAACACCTATGATTAATGAACTAATGATTTGCTAAACGATCTTATAAATTGATAGACAAGTATCCCAAGCCAAACCAACAGCCTACATTGGTAGAAACAATGCTCATTTACAAGTGCATTTCAGCACTCAGAAAACACCTCCTCCCACCTTCGATCGCCTTCTTCTCTAATCAAACTGGAATTTCCATGAATAGTTTGAAAGTGCACTACCCCTTATGAACCTAGTTTTATATACAATTCTGTAACCATTGAAATATTTATATCATCTAGAAAAACATGTGTACCTCATAAATAAAAGACGGACAAATAACAACATATCAATAAATTCCAAAAAAATAAATTTACATTTTTCTTATAATATTTTGATTCCTTTCAACCACCACCAACATACTCTGTATAATCTCATTAGCGAATCTACAATGAATATTGTTTATGCAGACCTTATAGGTAACCACTTTTGAGTTCAAATGTAGAAATTCAAAAGACACGAGAAATAATATCTAGTGGAACAAAGCTCGCATTTCACAGCAATAATTTCATATTCAACATATTAAAAATCAAATTCATTTACGCAAAGACTTTCATAATAGGTAATAAATTGGAAAAACCAAATAAAAAACATCAGCGAATCTCAGTTTTGGGCATTAACAAGGAAAATACAAACTCACCGAGAAAGAAAATCTGAGGACTGTAACTACTATTTGGGGAAAGAGAAATGCAATAAAGATTTGGGCAAAGAAAAACCATTTATGATTTAGGCAAAGACTGGTAATTCTTTCTTTGACCAAATTTTAAAAGAATTTCTACAGCTTCTACTTACATGGCGTTAAGCATAGTCATGAATTCTTAGAAACAAGAAGAAAAAAAAAGAAAAAAAAAAGAGAAATCTCGCTGAAACACATACAAATGAAACTAGAGAAATCAAGAATAAATATTCATTGTAACATGAAGAGATAAACTAGAGAAATCAAGAAGAGGAAAACAAGTGCTTACCGAAGAAACCTCACTTGAACCAGCAAAGTTAACCCATTTTAGCTTAAATTCGCCAAAAATGAAAGTACCAATTTCATCGAGAAGAGGTCATTTCCATGTAGCCTTATTCCTTGTAGCAGTTATCTCATAACCAATTTCACAAAGAAGAACTTACCAGAGAAATCAATCTCGCCTCTCAGTGTTGGCAGATTTTATGAAAACCCTAATATTCAGCTTTTTAGAAATTAGGGGGAGATTTAGATATACGGTGGAATTCAATTATTTGGGTTGAATTTTTTTTTAAGATTATTAGAGAACACTTATTAAGTGTGGTTTTTAGAATTATAGAAATGTCACACTTAAAAGTGTAACCATGTATGTAAATAAATGTTGCTAATTATTAAATCATTTAGCTATATTTATAAGCGTAGTCTATAATATTAAAGAGCACGTTTGAGAAATGTTGTCAAAAGTTTCTGTGGCCAAAAGTTAATTACTAAGACTATGCTTTGAAAGCGTATTCGAAAATAGTTTAGGCAATACTTTTCAAGTGTTGTTCAGATTTAGTGTGGCCTTAGGCCTAAAATGGTGTAGTGTCTCTCTTCAGACAATCGCGCCCAATGTCAATAGTAATCCTTTGCCAAATCATGGAGGCGTCGCTATCAATATGATAGAGACAGATGATGATTGGTGAGTGACAAAGGTAATAGTTCTGATTGTTCCTGATGAATTGGAAAGGGCTGTAGCTTCGTTGAGCATCAGAGAGAAGAAAGAGTTTGTGATTCTGACACCCGAGAAGGCTGTTACCTTGGTGCCGGGAGAAACTCTTGTCCGACCAAAATTTGTGATTGAAACGGCTGTTACTTAAGGCATGACCAGATCTGGCAGGTGCTACACACCGGAAGAATTGGCCCAAGGGGGGTAGAAAAATGATCAGACTAGTAGGCCGATTTGTGAAGCTGAAGGCGAAGAGTTTTGGAGGAAAATGCAGCCGAAAGATTATTCAATTGTGAAGCATTTGGAGAAGACACCAGCTTAGATTTCTGTATGGGCTTTGTTGATGAGCTCACAACAGCATAGGCAAGCGTTGATGAAGGCTCTGGATGATACTTATTTGCCCGTGGGTACCAGCAGTGACAATCTAGCAGCCATGCTAAACCAGGTCATTCGACGACACTGAGCTAGTTTTTGTGACGTAGAGCTGCCCTTTGAAGGAAGGATCATAACAAAGCTTTACACATCACCACCGTGTGTCGAGACAAGATAATAAATCATGTCTTGGTCGATGACGGATCCAATCTTAATATTTTCCCACTTTCGACTCTGAGGCAGCTAAAATTTGATTTGGGAAAGCTTCACCAGAACCAAGTCAATGTGAGGGCTTTTGATGGAGTGCAAAGAGACACATTGGGTGCGGTGAACTTGGATATTCAAGTGGGTCCTGCGCAATTCAACGTCGAGTTCCAGGTGTTGGATATCAACACCAGTTACAACCTACTTCTAGGAAGACCGTTCATTCATTTGGCTGGGGCTGTGCCGTCTACCCTTCACCAACTAATGAAGTTTGTTTGGAAGGACCAGAAATTGGTCATTTATGGTGAAGGGAGTCATTCCAATGGGTATGCCCCGATCGTTGATGATGTCTCTTGAGGTTGTGATTTCTATACGGTGGAGCTGGTAAATGCCACCGGTGATGACTTGGCTCTGCAGCCTCCTATGCCTACCGTGTACAAGATGATTGCTTTCATCATGCTCCAGAATGATTTCGAACCAGGTTTTGGATTGGGGAAGCACTTTCAAGGAATCGTTGAGCCTATCCAAATTCCCGCCAAAGGAGCAAAGTTTGGTTTGGGGTATGTCCCCACAGAGGCTGATGAAGCAGAGATGAAGAACAAGAATGTTGATCAAGCATTGGCCAGGCCAATTCCTCATCTGTACCAGTCATTTCTGGTACGAGAAAATGTCAACGATGGTGGTCTCGGGGAAGGAATCTGGGGCCTTTTTGAGGAGATTGATGCGGTCATCGAGGAAGAGGTTGGGACATCTGGCATCCGTGATGCAGAACCTGAGGAGCAATTGCAGAACTGGACCTCTACGCCACTCTTGATTTCCCGCTCATCTGGGTAGAAAAGACATGTGTCTTTGTTTATTTTAAAATCGGCAGTAGTCTGGAAGAGGCATGAGATCCACCCTTTATGCAGTTTTATTTGTTTGAAATTTTTAAATTTCCTTGTGATGTTTAAAAAGGCAAAATGACCCACGGCCATGGCCAAAGTTTATGCTTGTCTTTCAATTTAAATGAAAAGCCTCTTTTATTGAAATTTGTTTGTTTACTTATTTGTTTATATTTTATTTTCCTAACTTTGTTTGTCTATGATTTCAGTAATATTAATTTAAAACCTGCCAATGTCATGTCATGTCATGAACCGAGTGAACGAAATGAGGCAGGTGATGATGAGTGTGAGGAATATGAAGAATAAAATGAGGTACCCGAACATGTTGCTGAGGAGTTTCAACAATTCGAGAATCAACACAAGCCGAATCTTGAAGAAACTGAAATTGTGAATCTCGGAGATGAGGAATGTGTCAAAGAAGTCAGAATCAATGTCCATCTGACTGAAGCCCAAAGAAGGGACCTAGTTCATTTGCATAGAGAATACATTGATGTATTTGCCTGGTCTTATAAAGACATGCAAGGGCTGAGCACGAATATGGTGTCCCACAAGTTGCCGATCAATCCAGATTTCAGTCCAGTAAAACAAAAGACTAGGAAGTTCAAGCCTGAGTTGAGTTTAAAGATCAAAGAGGAGATTACAAAGTAGATCGAGTCCCAAGTAGTGGAAGTGACGCAGTATCTGACTTGGTTAGCTAATGTTGTTTCGGTTGCCAAGAAAGACGGAAAAATCAGAATTTGTGTTGACTACAAAGATCTCAACAATGCTAGCCCGAAAGATAATTTTTCATTGCCAAACATTCACATTCTTATTGATAACTGTGCTAAGCATGAGATGCAGTCGTTCGTTGATTGTTATGTGGGCTATCGCCAGATCTTGATATATAAAGAAGATGCAGAAAAGATAGCTTTCATCACGCCCTAGGGCGTATATCATTATCGAGTGATGCCTTTTGGTCTCAAGAATGCCGGTGCTACTTATATGAGGGCTATGACGACCATCTTTCACGATATGATTCACAAGGAGATTGAGGTGTATGTAGATGATGTCATAATCAAGTCCCGCGAGAGTTCGGATCACTGGACTCACTTGAGGAAGTTTTTTGATTGTTTACGCCGATACAATTTGAAGTTAAATCCCGCCAATAGTGCTTTTGGAGTAACAACTGGCAAGTTGTTGGGATTTATAGTCAGCAGGAGAGGCATTGAGCTTGACCCTTCCAAGATCAAGGCGATCCAGGAATTACCTCCTCCGAAGACCAAGAAAGAGGTGATGAGTTTTTTAGGAAGGTTGAACTACATTAGCCAGTTCATAGCTCAATCGACCGTGGTGTGTGAGCCCATCTTTAAGTTATTGAAAAAAGATGCCTTGACCAAGTGGACCGGAGAATGTCAAACTGCTTTTGATGCCATCAAGAACTATTTGTCCAATCCGCTGGTGTTGGTCCCTCCGTGAGAAGGGAGTCCGTTATTGCTATATTTGTCTGTCTCAGATAACGCATATGGATGTGTGCTTGGTCAACATGACGAAACTGGGAAGAAAGAGCGAGCCATTTATTACTTGAGCAAAAAGTTCACTCCATATGAGGCTCGTTACACTCTTTTGGAGAGAACGTGCTGTGATTTACCTTGGATCGCTCAAAAGTTGAGACATTATTTGTCTTCTTATACCACATACTTTATTTCAAGGATGGACCCGTTGAAGTATATTTTCTAGAAAGCAATGCTGACCGGGAAGTTGGCTAAATGGCAAATGCTTTTGAGTGAGTTTGACATTGTGTATGTGACTCAGAAGGTGATAAAGGCGCAAGCCTTGGCTGATCATCTTGTAGATAATCCAGTTGATGAAGAGTATGAACCGCTCAAGACTTACTTTCCCGATGAGGAAGTTGCATTTGTTGGTGAGGATATTTCTGAAGCGTACCCTGGTTGGAGAGTGTTCTTTGATGGAGTGGCGAATCATCAAGGGAAAAAAATCAGAGCGGTCTTAGTGTTAGAAACCGGTCAGCACTATCCTATGGCGACTAAACTCTTATTTGAATGCACGAACAACATGGCTGAGTATGAAGCTTGAATCCTCGGTCTGAAGATGGCAATTGATAGGAATGTTGACGAGTTGCTGCTTATTAGAGATTCAGATTTACTGATTCATCAGGTTCAAGGGGAATGGGCCGTGAAAATTCCAAAGATCACACCGTATGTGTGGTATATACAGAAGTTGTGCAAGAGATTTTTCAAGATTGAGTTCAGACACACTCGCAGGACACATAATGAGTTGGCCGATGCTTTGCCACCATCACATCAATGATTAAGCATTTGGATATAAGTTATATTGATCCAGTGGATATAGAGGTAAAAGAACAGTCTATTCATTATTCACACGTCGAAGCGGAACCAAATGATTTGCCTTGGTATTTTGACATGAAGAAGTATTTAGAGGACGAGAGTTATCCTGAGAATGTAACGTTCAACCAGAAGAAGTCGATACGCCGTATGGCCCTCAGTTTCTTTGCAAGCGGGGAAATCCTTTATCGGAGGACTCCAGATTTAGGTCTTCTCAGATGTGTTGACGCTAGTGAAGCTGCAAAGCTTCTGGAACAAATACATGCCGGAGTTTGTGGTACTCACATGAATGGGCTCACTTTGGCGAGGAAGATCATTCGAGCCGGCTATTTTTGGATGACTATCGAACATGATTGTTGCAAGTTTGTGCAGAAATGTCATAAATGTCAAGTGCATGGTGATTTAATTCGAGTGCCGCCTCACGAACTTAATGTTTTGAGTTCACCTTGGCCTTTTGTAGCTTGGGGCATGAATGTCATTGGTCCAATAGAGCCAACCGCCTCTAACGGACACAAATTCATTTTGGTTGCCATTGACTACTTCACCAAGTGGGTGGAAGTAGGTTCGTACAAGTCGGTAACCAAGAAAGTTGTAGCTGATTTTGTTCGCAACAACCTGATATGTAGGTTTGGAGTAGCAGAATCCATCATTACTGATAAAGGAGCGAATCTTAACAGTTATTTGATGAGAGAGATATGTGAACAATTCAAGATTACTCACCGAAACTCAACCGCCTATCGTCCCCAAATGAATGGAGCTGTAGAAGCCGCCAACAAGAACATAAAGAAGATTTTGAGGAAAATGATTGATAATCGCAGAGGTTGGCATGAGATGTTGTCATATACTTTATTAGGTTACAGAACGACTGTCAGAACATCAGTTGGAGCTACTCCATATTTGTTAGTATACGGAACAGAAACAGATATACCTGCAGAAGTTGAAATACCTTCATTGAGAATCATCCAAGAAGCTGAATTAAGTAATGCTGAATGGGTTCACAAGCGGATTGATCAATTAACATTGATTGATGAGAAGAAAATGATTGTTGTTTGTCATGGTCAAATGTATCAACAGAGAATGATTCGTGCTTTTCACAAGAAGGTGAGGGCCAGAATATTTGAAATTGGCCAATTGGTCCTTAAACGCATTTTCCCTTATCAAGATGAGTACAAGGGGAAATTTGCACAAAATTGGCAAGGACCTTACATGATTCGCAAAGTGTTATCTTCAGGTGGCTTGATCCTGTCGGAGATGGATGGCACTGAATGGCTGAAACCGATAAACTCAGATGCTGTCAAGAGATATTATGTGTGAAGTTTCAGTTCGTATTTTCTATCATTTCCTTATAATCATTATATTTTCTTGTAATCGTTTTGTTCAAATTTTTATCCCTTTGTAATGAACTATGTTCGACCTGAATTCTCAAGAATGAGATACGTAGGCGGCCTATGTCGGCCTCGGTCATTTTCTTTGTAAATTTCCCTTTTTTGTTAGTCCTCGAGGGGGGAACTACGTTTGGCCTGATTCTTGCCTCAACGGGATACGTAGGTGCTACAAGCGCTCGATCATATTTCCCGTAAGGATTTCTGTTTCTATTTACAATAGAAATTGGGACAGAATTTTTGAGAGGGACTAAAAAATTCTCGAGAAGAAGATCTTTCCAACAAAGTCAAGACTGAAGTTACTTTGAGATTTGCAACTGGGACAAAATTTTTGAGAAGATCTAAAAAATTTTGTGATTGCTCACCAACGGTTAAAGAAAAGCCAAGACAGTTAACTGAGACAGAAATTTTGAGGATGTCCTCAAAATTTCAATAGGCTCATCGGCAGCTTGGAACAACTTTGAATTCTTTCCAACAAATAATCAGATAGACCTCGGGACATCAACTTCAAAAGCGTTCGTTAGGCTTGATGTGACATGACACTTGACACTGACCTTTTCCACACATTACTTTTGAAAATCTATTTTCCTTAAAAGCTTTTCCTTCATGTTTCAATTATTTTTGCATAAAAATGTTATGCCTTATCTATCAAGAAGCAGGAGATCGAAGAAATCAACCGGATATAGCAAGACAAGAAGTAGACAATCGAAGAGATCAACACAAATTAGTTTATTTTTAAATTAACAATTTTCTGTGGATGCAGGTCTATAGGATTGCCTTAAAATCAGCATATTCTTCCATTCAATAAATATGGAGAAGTCAAAGGGGCGGAGGGCTCCCCAAAATTGACAATTTTTCTGTGGATGCAAGAAATATTTTATGCTGCTTATATCAAAGATTTTGGAATATGAATAACATTATTTCATTCAATTCCCAACAAGGCGAAGTCCATAATGAACGTACAACTATGTTCAGAGAGGGGACCAATGAAAACCCCGAGGAAAGACACTTTATTGTTCTCCATCAACTAAAAATAGCTGGAAGACGTTCGTCTGCACTATATTATCAGATATGATAATTTTCCATGCCCCGAGAGTCATTTATATCGTATTGTAGAATGAGATGATACCACTATTCCGAGAGTCATTTTATTATATTGTCAATTGAGACGATACCGCCACCCAAAAGGTACCCAGAAGATCACTTATGTTCTCCGGTGAAACATTATCTTCGTTTGGTACCAGGGATGGCATCATTGGAAGAGAAAGAAATCAAGCATCAAGAGAAAGAAGATTCATGCAATCGCGGAGAAAAAGTAATGCATTGCGAGAGAAGAAATTCATGCATCGCGGGAAAGAGGTCATGCATCGAGAGAAAAGATTCATGCATTGCAAGAGAAGATCCATGCATCGCTGGAAAAAGATTCATGCATCACGAGAAAAGAGATTCATGCATTGCAAGAAAAGATTCATGCATTGCAAGAAAAGATTCATGCATTGCAAGAGAAGATTTATGCATCGCGGGAAAATGATTCATGCATCATGGGAAAAGATTCATGCATTGCAAGAGAAGATCCATGCATCAAGAGAAAGAAGATTCATGCAATCGCGGAGAAAAAGTCATGCATTGCGAGAGAAGAAATTCATGCATCGCGGGAAAGATATTTATGTATAGCAAGAAGAAGGATTCATGCATCACCGAAAAGAGGTCATGCATCGAGAGAAAAGATTCATGCATTGCAAGAGAAGATCCATGCATCGCTGGAAAAAAATTCATGCATCACGAGAAAAGAGAGTCATGAATTGCAAGAAAAGATTCATGCATTGCAAGAGAAGATTCATGCATCGCGGGAAAATAATTCATGGATCACGGGAAAAGATTCATGCATTGCAAGAGAAGATCCATGCATCGCTGGAAAAAGATTCATGCATCGTGAGAAATGAGATTCATGCATTGCAAGAAAAGATTCATGTATTGCAAGAAAAGATTCATGCCTTGCAAGAGAAGATTCATGCCTTGCGAGAAAAAGATTCATGCATCGCGAGAAAAGAGATTTATGCATTGCAAGAGAAGATTCATGCATCGCGGGAAAAAGATTCATGCATCGCGGGAAAGGAATTCATACATTGTAAGAGAAGGATTCATGCATAGCAATGGAAGGAGTTATGCGTCGCAAAAGAAAGATTTACCCATCACAAGAGAATCAACATCAACTACGTCATTTTCCTTTGCAAAAAAGCGACATCAAGAGAATCATTAACAACGACATCAAGAGAACTGTCAACATCAGCCTATTTTATTACTTTGACATCAAAGGAAGAGTACATTGAAAATTATATTGCAATCTTTGTCGAGAGCATCCGAAAGGATGAATTCTCCAAAACAAACCACAGGTGCAGACGACATCAAAAATGGATGCAGCACAACGTGAAACTTTTTCTTAGCAGCGAACTGAAACATAGTCCAAAGAGCAGTGCCAAACTCTTAGGATGCGAGCAGAGGAGCGACTTACACCACAATCAAACCACACCTCTATCAGAAGGCATGTGGGTTTTTCTTTGGGTTTGACGGTTTCAGTTTCGCGTCCGGAAATATTTTGGTCTCTATTGGAAGCAACTTTCCAATCTAAGTGACAATACACCAAGAGCCTTGGAAATTATGTCAGTGTAAGTTCTTATTTATGAGTGTGAAGCGCGCCACATTCATGAGTAAGAGGTTACACACCTCCCTTTCATACCAGACTTACTTTGTCACTTTTCCAGAACCGAAAGGTTATCTCACATAATAGATTTCCTTTTCAACCGATCGAGTCGAACTACAAATAGCCTGATTTGCTAAGTTGAGAATGTGTAGGCGGGGTCAATGTTGATACTCGGCTGTATTCCATCATTCGCTCTTAAATCTTGTTCTCGAGCATTCCGGTCTCTTCATAATCCTATATCAGGATGACTTTTGAATTCCTTCAAATCCTGCGTTAAATCAAGCGTATCGAACTATAAGTGGCCTGAGTTCTCATATAGCCTGAGATATGTAGTAAACCCATTTCCAGGGTTCAACTATAATTTCAAAAGTCCTTGCCAAATCCCTTTTCCAAAAGATGAAGATGTGGTCGATCAAAATTGGATTCGTCAATGTCATTTTCCTCAGATTTCTTGCATAATCCAAGTCAAATGAGGGACAGTTGTTGACACCCAATTTTGGACCTCCACAATATAAATTAACTATCGAGCTTCTTAAATTTCAAAACAATTTGAAATAATTGACTTTATAAGATTCAAAATATTGTGTAAGATATTTTAAATAGTTTGGTCACTTGGTCACTTTTTATAATATTTTAAATGATAAAAATATTTATATAATTATCTATATAATTAGTATATTTTATAAATATTCTAAAAATCATCTCAAAAAAGATTTTTTGTTTTGCTTAAATATCTTACTAATTAGTTTAGTTATATAATAGTTTACACTTTTGAATTAATTAGTTTATTAAGTTAATTATTTTATTTTGTTGAGTTGTTGGTGGAAGAATTGTTGCTCCTCCAAGCTTGTAGCTGTCTCGGTTCTGCTGCACATCTGAAGGTAGTATCCATTTTTCTATGAACATATTTTGCTCGTAATGTGTTGCTCCTTTGACTCTCAACTGTGTGAGCCTCTTATATGTTAGCATTTTATTCTAGCATGCTTTTTGATTCCCTGTTGGTTGTAAATCATCGATGAAGCTCGCTTGAGAGTCTATGGTTATTGTTTGTTTTTGTTTCGTTGAAGGTTTGATGTTTTTCCCCTCCCGAGTTCATGTTCTAGTTGTTGAATTTTTTATTTTTTATTTGCTATTATCTCGACTGATGCGTTATGAAAGTTGTGGTTCGATAGTGAAGCTCGAAATCATCATTCATAGATGGTTTCAACTTTTTCCTCTTTGTTCTTACTTTTTGGCCAGTAATCTGCTTATCTTGTAGGTCTTAGCGTATAGTGATTTGTGCCTCCTATCCTCTTCCCTTGTCTCTAAAAGCTTTCTATTGTGGTTAACTTTGTCTAAGTTCATTACTTTATTTTATTATGAGTTTTCCGTCGTGCATACATATCGACTACCCTGTTTGATTCTACTTCGTCTAGTTGAATTCAAGGGATAATATACTCCATTGATTTTACATTATTTATTTGTTTATTTTTTTTTTTAGCCAAATGACTCTTTGTTTATTTTTACTGTTAAATTTCCATATGGAGATCTTATATTTAATCCAAGGTGTTTGTTTGCTGTAAAGGGGGAAGTGACTCTTTATTTGCTAATTGTGTACTTCCAATTGTCTATCTTGTTATCTAACATTTGTTTATATGTCTTGCTTTACTTAAAATATCTACTGTTGGGTTCCCTTGAATGCATGCTTTCGTATATAAATTATGTTAAGCTTATTATAATGCTTTGTTGCTCTTCTAGGTTAATCTCAAAATCAGAATAGTTTAGCCTTTGAAGCATTTAACCATGGACCTTGTTTTCTTGCTCCTTTAAATATTAAAAAATCTTCTCGTGCTTAATAATCTCTGGTTCTATTTGGGTTGATAATTATGTGTGAATTAGTCTTCTTGTTAGTATGTATTAATTATTTTCTCTTTTTTTTTCTTGCATGAACCTTTGTGAGAGTCCATCAGACTCCTTCATATTTTTGTGCATTTCATCTTGAGCCAAAGAGTCTTGACCTTGTTCCTCCCGAGTCAAACACCGAAGTACATGTGCAATAAGCAGATTTCAGGTCCTAAAAACACCCAAAAGGGGTAGTATGCAATATGTATACAGCCGTATACACTGATATACATGGCAAAAATATCGATAAACAGGTTCAAAAAATGAAGTGCAGGTTGCAGGGGTCAAAATAGACTATATACACTCCATATACAGTCTGATATACACGAAAATGGGTCAAAACATGGCTTATATACAGCGGTATACGCCAAATGTATACGCAGAATTTCAAGTGTAAAAAGGGGCGAAAATGGGCTAAAACCCATCAGCAGGCCCTCTCTTAGAATTTAGGACAGATTTGGGCCAAGAATTTGAATTTGGGCAAAGGGCCCAAATTTGACATTTTCTTCTCACTCGTATTTATTTATCACTGTGTTGACTAACCTTACCTGTTTTGTTGTTACGGTTAATTTAATTAAATTACCAAGAATGGTCATTTCATTTTATTTTTCAAACTAAGGTACACATATTTTATTACGTAGTTTTTATTTTAATATCAATCTTGTTGACATTTTAAGAACTATTCCCCTTTAGAAAATTCCTTAAGATAAATAAAATGATAAAAATAATAATAACAATAAATAAATAAGTTAAAATAAATGAGTTTTTTTTTCTTTACTTAATTAAAATTTTAAAAAATAAGTTAAAATAAATGAGTTCTTTTACTTAGTTAAAATTTCAAAAAATTAGTTAAATGAATGAGTTTTCATTTACTTAGTTAAAATTTCAAAATTAGTCAAAATCATTTTTGGTCAAATCACCGGTCAACCGCGAGTTAGCGGGCATTCCGAGGGCCTAACACCTTCTCGAAATGTACATTGAACTTCGAACCCTTTTTATTTTCAATTGATTTTATCTGTTTAAGTCTTTTGAAAACCTTGTAGTGTTTTCTTGATTTTTACTAAAATATTAAGTGGCAACTCTATTCTTTGGAGATTCGATTTCTCTTAAATCATAAGTTTAATCGATTTTTCAAAAACTCAGTCATTTTTCATTCATAAATACTTTTTAAATAAAACATAAGTCATCCCATTATTTATTCTCCATGGATTGTTTGGAACCCCATTCCCTTTTTTTTTTACATTTTCATAACTTTATTCCACGTCTTTTTCTTTTTCTTTTTCATTGTTTTCTTCTCTCCCTTTTTTGTATGGAGGGATTCCATTTTTCTCAACACCATGGGTAAGAAGGGGGCTTTCTTGCACTTCTTGATTTACCTTCTCTTTTTTCACTACACCCCCATCTTAGGCTTTTGGCCTAAGTTGGCTATTCAAACAAACCACAACTTCATGAGGATTATGGGTAATGGATAAAGAAAGGTTATGTTTTCATCAAGTTTCTTCCAAAGAAAAAGGGTCAGGCTCAAAGGGTATTAAAAAAAGGTTCACACTCTCACAAGGTAGGCCACAAAAGAGGTATATGTCAAATTGGCTCACACTCTTAGGAGTTTCCTAAGATCATATCAAGATAAACCCTTACTTAGCCGACCAGACCAACGGGGCAAATTCTAGGTTAACTCATGCATGGTTCAAAGTAAGCTCATCATAATGGCATCGACACTAAAGTCAAACAAGACTTCACACTTTCGCTAGTATGGAACGATCATCACAAGGGACTCGATTTAGTAATTGGCTAGTCACAACGAGATGCAAAGAGTTCACATATTGTCTATGCAACTTCACTTGGCCTCATCGTAGCCGCAAATTCATGTTTGTTTGATTATAAGCACTATTCAAGTCATCAGTATTGATCAGAAACGATACTCAAATTTGCGAAAGAACAACCACATTTAATACAGAAGGGGTTGCATTTTTTTTCTTTTCGGAAGTGTCAAAATCATTTTGCAATTTAAAATATGGAGTCACAAGCTCAAACATCCACAAAAATGTAGTATTAACACAATTATAAATGCCAACCCAAATATATAATCAAAGCAAATATGCACAAAGGTGGGCCTCACCCCACCACAAACAATATGTAGTTTCTTCATCTGATTGGGCCTCAGTGCCCGGTGTGGTACTTTGAATATGCGCATCAGTGCCCGGAGTAACCTTAAGAAGAATAACAGTGCCAGATCCACTAGGAGCTGCTGTGGACGTCTCAATCGGCAATGTTTGGATAACCGGCTGCACAACCGTCTCCACAAGATCTGGCAAATCTCTAAATATGCTCTCCTCTCTGCTCTCTATCATCTCATCATCACGTACCGCTATCTGCTCTTTGTCGGTCTATGCATCCGACTCCTCATCTAGTATGCCATCCTTCTGTACTGCTCCGGTGGTAACCGGAGGAATCCCTGAGGTCTCAGGAGCATCCTCGTCATCTGCACCTTGAATCATTTAAGTGAAGTTGGTAGATTTCAAATAGTCTACGTCTTTCCTCAAATCTGCTACTTCGTCTTTCAAAGCCGAAACCTTGGATGTCTCCCCCTGTCTGCTCTTACAATCAGTGACTCTAGTACCCAGATCATCAACAGAAACCCTAAGGGGGGTCAATGCAGCCAAAATAGTACCATCAATCATCCCTGGGATGGATCTCTCCAATCGAGTCACCGTCACATCAGCTGAATAGGCAAATTCCCCATTTTCAGAATCATTGCCTGAGTAATCCTGACAGGCTGGGAAGAGAAGGATACACGTGGGACCTGTGAAGAAGAGGAAGGAGCGGGTGTACCTGAAGGCCCAGAGGCAAGAGTAGGCGAAGATGCCTCTGTAGGTAATGAGTCAACGTCAACATCTGGAGAAATATCTACTGGAACTGCTCTCCTCCCGTTAGCCTCCGCTCGTATGTACTCAGCCTTAATATGCCAGATATCAGTGGAGGATGAAGGGGTTACCTCAATATTCCTCGTAGTGTCTCGGAGTACACCAGCACGCTGGCACAACTCAGTGATCAAGACTGGGAATGGGAGAGAAGTTTGTTTTGTTTGGCTCTCATGGGCATCTTTTGTGAAATCAACAGTCCGAGATGGATGCATCTCCTAGACATGATAGAGCCAAGTCAAGCTACTTTCAAATGGCGCAAAATGGACTCGTTCTAGGATGGCACTATGGTGCTGCTGATAAAGCCAAACCTAGCAGCAATGCTTAGGTCCCTCTACTCAATAGGGGCTCCTGCATCCATCCACCTCGGGTTGATGTCAGAAATCAGAGGAGCTAGCAAACCCTTCAAGTCGTCTAGGGACTGAGCAACGGGAAACCCCTCGTAAGAAAGTGCAGAGTGCAATGGTGTATTCAAAACAATGTTAATATATTCACTGCCGCACCCAACTTTCTTGCATCTAACCATGACTGATTCACCGATCTGAA
Source organism: Solanum stenotomum (assembly GCF_019186545.1). NCBI lineage: Eukaryota > Viridiplantae > Streptophyta > Magnoliopsida > Solanales > Solanaceae > Solanum > Solanum stenotomum. The sequence continues at coordinate 42,982 of NW_026033898.1, forward strand.
TTCAGTTGCCTTGTTCTTGCTTTTGGGCACCAACTCCCCATAAGAAGTATAGAATTTCTGAACCCAAGAAGGAATATAAGGGCCTCGGGGCCTGGTGAACTGCTCAAACTCATGGTAGTGGTTGGTGTCCCTGATACCGGGGTACTTGCTCTCCAAGCCCTCTATAGATAACAACTTCTCCTCTAGGATGGTCCGTACCCCATCACCTTTCAATCTGTTCAACAGTCTAGGTGGAGGAGCGATAGGTAGTGCAGGGGTCACTAGAGGTGCCTGAGCTGGTATTGAATCTGTTTTAGGAGGGGTGGCAACTAAGGGAACTCTGGTGGGCAAGGATTGAGATCTATCCTGGTGTCTATTCCTTCAGTGAATCAAACGCTCCTCATCTTCCTATTTAGAAAAATCACCCTGGGTGTCAGCAACTACTTTCTTAGCTATGTGCTTCTTTCTTTTACCTTTTTCTCCCGGTGGGAGTTCTTGCCTTCTTTTCTTTGGGTGATTTGATCCCCCTTCGTTTATATTAATTCCCTGTGTTGTTTTCTTGGATGGCATGGTTAGATTTGTACGTACCATATCTGCAAAGGATCGGGATAAATTAGGAGAAAATCAAACATAATCACAGAAAATCTATTGCAGACAGACTCATCGATCCAGTCGGCGAGTCACCGAACCTCTTTGGCGAGCTAGATCGTACTCGCCGAAGGGATTTGCTAAAAAATTATGGCAAGTCGGCGATGGGAAGGCCCATTCAGTGAATAGCGAACTACTTTCGGTGAGCAAGGGTTTGTCCGCCAAAAGTTACAGTGCAACAATATTTTAGGGGTGTAGACAAAGGGCGATCAAGCATACTTTCGGCGAGTCGCCAGTGCTTTCGGCGACCTTAGGCTTCTCACCGAAAGTAACAAACTCAAAGATCAGATATAGAATGAAATTAAAGGCAAGATGGGGCCATTAGGCTAACCGCCGAGTGGTTTGACGAGCTCGATCCAGCTTGGCAAAACGCCCAACGTACCTAATTTCAATCTACCTTCTTGAATTCAAACCCACAACTCCCGAAAACAAAATCAAAACATGAAAGAGTTAAATTAGGCTCAGACCCATAGCACCCATCACCCATAAAATACTCTGACTTCTTTCGGTTTTGCCAAATTTGGCCATTTGACGACAATTTCCCTTAAGAAGGGTGTCACCCGTTCTATCATTGAGCAATATACGCCATTTAGCGCAAACACGGGCTACTTAGATTTCACCTAATCAATCTAAACTACACGCAAGCACAACCAAATAAAATTTCCTTCATCTAAAAGCACAAATTGACAGGAATTTGACGATCAAACAATATGAGCAAGATTATTAACTTAAAATTGCCATTTAAACAATCTAATACTATCAAAGAGGCCAAGCCACTACTAGAAATTTGATCTACTGTCACGGTTCATTTACCGTTGCAATAGACTTTCCTACCGTAGCCATAGGCCTAAGGCCACGGTTAAGGCAACCGCTACAACAGATCGCGTAGCAATAAATCTATTGCTACGGTTAGGTGCGACGGTTCGCATAACCGTAGCCGTAGATAGACCTATTGCCACGGTTTTCACTTTAATTAATTGCCAACGGTTAGTGTCGTATTGGTACGATTATGAACCGTCGGAAAAGAGTTTTATGCATCCGTTCTTTTGAGGCTATGGCTACAGTTTTTCTTTCGATTCAACAACCATTTCTTTCTATTGCGACAGTTGTTATAAGGTAATGCAACAATTTTAAACAATTATAAATGTTGCTCAATGGCTATTGCAACGGTTATTACAGGGTACTGCAACAATTCTTACTTTCTGCAACAGTTATTATTAAGCTATTGCAACGTATATATATATATATATTATTGGTGCACTTTCACAAATATTATATTATTGAGCTATTGCAGTAATTTTATAACATAAAATACACATAAATCGTTCACGAGAAGAAATGTTCATTACCAAAATTATAATTCAAGATCCATGGTTGGCTAATATCAATAAAAGCAAAATATACAAATATTTTTTTTACCATTCAAAAAAAGGTGAAACACATGCACCACACAGTTTTCAATCTTCAAAAATAAAAGATTTCTAGAACATCAATAAAGTTAATATCAACAATTCAGCTCATTTGTCAAGTCTTCACTACTTCTTTCATCGCCTTCTTCGATTTCATCACCTACATACAATTAGAAAAAATATAAATAATTTAGCACTTTTTTCACAAAAGCTTAATAGATCCACATTAGTCATATATTACAAAGTCATTACTCTATATCTAAGACGTACATATATAAACTCAATAAACTCAAATAACATTAAACAATATGGAGTATGGACTAATCTAAAACTTTTCCGCAACTTCATTGCTGTCATAGATGCTTCAGCCTAGGGAGTTGGAAGTCTATAATCCCAAAAGGAATGCATGTATCTCATCCCAATTGGAGACGGTGTAAAGAATATCATACATCACCCTCCAACCAGAACAACTACCTTCAGCTAGTTCTCTCTATTTTTTTACTAAACCAGAGAACAAAGGAACAAAAGAAATACGAAACTGGTCGCCATTCAGACTCATTAGCTCCAAGTTTCTAAAATCCACAAGTACGTTAGAAGATTTACTATAGCTTCCTGCAAGGTACAAATGAGCTACTTATTAAACTTTGTTTCCACTAGTCCACTTTGAGGCCATAAATAGTATCTTTTAGGATTCAAAACCTGCAACTTTGTGACATTTTGGGTACCTTTAATTCGATATATAGGAGAATATGACTTTTGGAGCATGTGATCTGCCTGAACCAAGCATTTCTCCAAAAATACCAGCTGCTGCAGCTAAAAATGAAATAAGTTTTTCAAATTTGAATTTACAACCAAAGCTATAATGGTTGTTGGGAACAACATTAGTATCTTTTTTCTTATTGTAATCGAGGACCAACAGCCTACACAAGTTCATATTTGCTTCACAAGGATTACTGATTAGATTTTACTGAAAGCATAGTAAGTGATTATGACTACAACCAGACAAACTAATTAGCAATAGTTAATCTTCTGACCTTGTGAATTTTAGAAACTTGGAGCCAAGGAGTCTGAATGGTATACTTTTCAAATGTTCGACAGGCTCGGCTCATACCTTACTGGTATCTGATAAGATGGGGTTTCCTAGAGTTCATCTATCAATTTTCAGAAATTTACAGCAACAAGATCCTTGTGCAGTTCTATTGCTATTATGGAAGCTTTAATATAGACGAAATTTTTCTATCTGCAGTTTCTATAGTGCTGTTTCAGCACAGTTTCACTACAAATAAGCTCCACAATTTAGCACATTACACTTCAAAATAAAAAAGTAGATGTAAGCACATTCACATTTTCATAGTACTTCAGCTTTAATGTCATATTTTAGCAAAAATTCTGCAGATTTTAGGACTCTAAAAACTTCACTAAAACAATCTGCAGAATTCAGCATAATTAAATACGCTAAACTTCATATTTGAACACTCTAAATTCACTAAAAAAATTCAGGTGTACTCATTTAAAGTAGCAGGAAATTAGTGCATTCCGATCCTCAAGTCTCTGAACTAAAACAATCATAATATGAGGCAAAACTTCCTAACAAAGTCATTGAGATGAGCAACATATCTCCGAGACAGAAGACTTCTTGTCACCAGGAGAATCGCTCCACTAGTCTAGCAGATAATTATTTAGGAATTAACAGAAACACATAACAAATGCAGGATAACAATTCTGTAGATTTCCAAATTTATGCTCAAGGTAGATAATATCTATGAATATGGCAATAAGACTATAAGATCTTCATCCAAGAGTGGAGAAACTTAAGGCCATCATCATGTAGTTCAAGCCAATAAGGAAAAAGATCTGGCTTTCTTTCTGCCTCATGTTTTTCTTTTTCTAGAATTTCTTTTTTTGAAATGTAGGAAGATCAGCAGTGAAGTGTGAAGTTTGAAATTGTATAACATACTCGTGAAAATGAATTCAACAGACTGGAAAAAGCAATTAAGCCATGTAAATGATAGGTGTCAAACTGTAGAAGTACCTGCGCTCAAACCGTCTGATTATTGCTTCATCGACATCGAAAGGTCTATTGGTTGCAAAACTTCCTGTAGATATCAAATTACACATTGAAGCAAAAGGCAGAAACACCAAATGAGGACTGAATTAACAAAAAAAATCAAGTTGGATCAAATAGTAAAAGATACACGAAAATGCAAATAAGAGAATAAAAAATGGATATGCATAGTGTGAAAGGATGTTGTTGAAATGAATAGATCAACATTAGTTTTTTCACACGAACACAAAGACATCCTAAATTTAGTCAGCCTGACATTTGACGGAAAAAAAATACAGCTATCAAAGTTCAGCTATATCAACTTTTTACCAACTGAAAGGTTCTCTAAAGGAGATTGTGGTGATATTTTATCAAGTGTTGCACATACCGGGGCTTTTCATGCAGACAAAATCTCTCCATCCTTTTTTGTTGAAGGACTTGACTTTTCAGCCTCACCCTTACTCTTAGACGCGGGGTTCTCCGACTTTGATTCAGGCTTTAATCCAATATCATCCACCGCAGCATCCTATTTGTGATTGCAAAGAGATTAAAATCAATCCCATCTCAGTTAATTCCTCAATTTTCAACAGAAACACTAAAATGCAAAATAAACCTTGACAATTCAGCATTTGCCTCCATTTTGAGGGAGTCTCTGCAACCACTCTTTCCGTCCTGAAAGACACCTAATCCTTGGGACAAACTGTACCAGAAGCAGACAAGTACACACATGAAACATAAAGTGTGCAGATGGAAAAAAAAAAGCTAATAACAACTGAAATTTTGGCATCTACCTGTTAGATGATATGAGGAGCTTCCCATTTCGTTATTCCGGATCCTTGATGTTCATCAAATGATGTGAGTAACAAAATTATCTCAACATTTAAGCTACCGCAAGGAGGAAAATGCGACATATTCTACAACAACTGATGCCACACACAACACACATTAATCCCTCCGAATTAAGAGCCAATTGATCTAAAGTAAAATTTCCAGGGAACTAAGCACAAACCAAACTACTGGAAGATCAAGCCAAATAATTTCCAATATTGAAGAAAGGACAAAATATTTATGGGGGAAGCCAAAGCCAAAACTTAACAACAAAATCAGTCCCATTCCACTTGAAAGCAATACTTCCAAGACCACATAAACTACTGATCCAAAGGCAATTAAATCAGGCATATAAAAAGAGAAAATAGGTCAAGGATTAATGAAATAAGCAAAGAAATCACAAGAACAAGGTGGATAGTCGCAACTTCCCAGTTCTATGCTCTTTCAACTCATCGGAATTTGTTAAAGATGAAAGACGAAGCTCCACATATCACAAACAGGCATGAGAAAAATAATTACTCAAATTAATCCGGTAAGTAAAAGGAAGCAAGCACACAAGCTGAACTAGAGGAACAGTAAAACAACCAGACAACTAGAAACCATGCTAACCAAACATAAATAAAATCGATAGATAACTCCTTAAACATACTTGACTAAAACCATTCAAAGGAACTAGTGATTGAAGCCATATCACTCACGAACAAAACAACAACAAACACAAGAGCATAGCTTATACCTCAAACAACTAAGACACACTCAATTTGAAACCAAACAGTCCATCACTAGGCATCAACAGTAAATCAAAGAAGAAAAGAAGCATTTGAGCAAAGGAGAACAAAAGGTTACAGTAAGCTTCAGATTATCAAAACAAAATGCCGGCTAAAACGAGTTGAGGTCAAAAGGAGTTGCCTTTTCGGGGCTGCGACACTAAGATGAGAACACATAAAGGTTTCTAACAGATTCTTCTACAGTTCTACTTTACCAAGGGCTGGCTTCTTGTATCTTTTGTGTCTTTTGCAATACAAATAAATATTTGATAACTATACCCTCAAAGATTTTCCATCAAATTCATTTCAATAAAAACAAGGCAACTCTTAAACAATAAAGAGGGCATATTCAATACAATCTAGCTTAGCTTAAAGTCATTAGGCACAGGTACAAAGCAATTATATTTTGGATCTCCCAAGTGAGCCTGCTTGCATATAGCACAGACAACCAGAAAGCATTAGTGTTTTCAATCTAGAACCAGAGCCTGACTCAGCCCTAGATCCTCTTCAAGTTTAACCCTAAATACTCAACTGCAACTTTAATTTTGATAGTCGGACCCCCACAATCAAATAGCTTCTCCATTGTAGGGAGAACGTCGAGTCTGCGAAAAAGACATGCAAGTAAAAATATATAAAGACAACAAAAGTGGCTTCTTTTCCTGTTTCACTATACGTCACAGAGTTAAACAGGGGAAGTGTATACACTACCTAGATTAGAACAAATAACATAGATTTAAGACTAACCCATATATTATTCTTTAAGATTTTTCAAAAATCATTCAATGGGGACTTAGAAATTATGAACTAGCAGAGAAAACTTAAAAATTATTCACCTTTATATGCAAGAATTTGTAGTCGAACCTTGCTGTCCAAGAGGACCAACGAGCTTCACCAAAAGCTTCGCTGTCCAAGAGATTCGTAGTCCAAGAGATTGTTGTTCGCTGTTGTTTTCCTCACCAAAAGGTTGCTGAAAATTTCTGGAATAGTCGCTTTGATTGAAAATTTCTGGAATAGGGCTTCCTAGTCGTTTTGTGGAGTATCCTCACTTCGCTGAAAATTTCTGGAATAGGGTTTTTTTCTTTTAGATTTTTTAATGAGAGAATATATTTGGCGCTTTGCAAAATTAATGGAGGGAAATATATTTTTGGGGAGAGAATATATTTTTAATGAGAGAATATATTTGAAGCACAAATGTTTTTCCTAAAATAATCGTTGCCATAGAGTCATCTATTGCAATGATTCTAAAATTTGTAGCCATAGAATTCTCTATAGGGACAGTTATAGGGATGATGCAACGATTCATTTTGAGAATTGTTCTATTAGATTCAAGGATATTTGGCAACAGTTATAACCGTTGTAATAAGTGATCTATTGCTACGATTGTATGACCGTTGCTACATAATCGTTGCAATAAGTCAAATTTCTAGTAGTGAGCACTCGACAATACAATATGATCATTGCAAATGAGTACAAATATTTCAAAGGTAAACTCGGGGTTCGGAGACAAACCTTAGATGCCGATTAAAATAGGATTGAAATGCTAGGCGGCAAAGAAATCCTAGTTTCCAGCACCAATCATCAACAAAAATACTTATTGAAAATACTAACTTGGTGTGAGTTTGTGAAGTTTAAAAGCAAGGGAATGTGAAGAGTTTGAAACTTTAAAACCTTTGGCCATAAATAACTGTCTAGGTCGCGTCCATTCGGCGACGTTAGTCGCATTCATAGATCCACTCGGCGACGCGCCGAGTGGTCACTTACCCCACTGATTTCCACATGACCTGTATTTTCTTAGGGGTTAAGACGTCGGTCTCAATCGCGGGTCGGCAACTCGCCAAATTACTCTTGAGCTCACCGAGATTTACAGGCTTTGAGTTTAAATTGTGTTGAGTGAAATGACGGATCAAGTAGGACACGCCGACCTCTTCGGCGATACGCCGACTGGACCATTTTCCTGCCAATCAGCATTCGTCAAACATTTTCCGCATTTAAACCTGCACTACCAACACACCATTATTTACAAAAACAAAACTAAATCATTTAAGGGTTTTGGGTTGCCTCCCAAACAGTGCCTTAGTTAACGTCGTGGCACGACGCAAGTCCTTACTCACTCTCCATCATTAGGGTTGGCCCTAGTGTTACTAGGTAACCCCAGTAGTTCATTTGAGTGGAGAGGAAGCACTGCATAACTCATGAGTGTCCTTATCACCTGGATCGATCTAGAATGAGAACCAATCATTTTATTCAACACTTAAATATCCTCCTTCATCTCTTCCAACACTCGATCTTGTTCAGCGATCTTTTCGAGAATGTTTTGTAGTGTGTCCTCGACACGATTGTTCTCCCTGTCTCTAGACATTTTCTGCTTATGAGTGATGGTTATCGTGACCAATGACACTAACCTATGGTACGAGTGTCTACGATCTTCGATAATATAGTAACTCAACTAAAGGTTGGGGTCATGTCCCAAGGGAGTGGTTTTGAGAATTAATAGAAAACTAAAATTTAGTTCTAATTAGTCGTAGCTACAGACAGTAACGAACAAAAATATTGTAAATTAAAAGGGGGTGACACAAAAGTGTCAAATATTAATTGGGGGTTTTGTAACAAGTAGTAAAGACAACAAAAATTAGCAAGAAAATCAAGTATGGGAGAAAATCTTGGGGTGTGACCGTAATACAAGTTGAAATAAATCGTTGGGTACATGCTTTTGATAGGAAATTTACAAGATAATAGTGACTAGGCTAAGCTTTAGATGGAAGTAAGTTCCCTCTCGGACAACTTACCTCGTTTCAAATGGGTTCCTCTCGGACACCCACTTGCCGCATGAAGACCAACCTACGCCTTACCCCACTCACTCTCTCGAGTTGAGTGTTAGGATATGGGACAAGGGTTCACCCTCTCGTTCTGAACCTCATGTCGACCCACTCCTTAGGCCAAACTTGAGAGAAAATGTCCCAAAAAGTACTATAATATTCTGGAAATTAAAATAAATGTTTGACTCTCTAAAATTAATAATAAGTTTAGTATTTATAGACTACATAAAATAGTGCTAGCTGATCTTTCGATGAGGTTAGTAGATGTCGCCGATTGACTCGGCAACTCACCCTTCTTCTATTTCATAGCCGTTTCGTGCTTGCCTTAAGCATCTTCACATTTTGGATCATTGGGCGGTAAAGTACTGCTTTGCAGAAATATTCGGCGAAGCGCCGACTGCTCCTTCATCGCCTTTTGATCCTTCTTCTTCAGGGCTTCGCGTACTGGAAGAAAGGGTGGAGTGCGTCCCTTCGGCGAGTTGCCAAGTGTGCTTAGGGATGCTCAGGCTTCAACTTCTTCGTTCTTTTCAGCCTTTTTGTTCCGTTTTGCGCCTAAGTGTCCATGCTTTCAATAAAACTTCAAATACTTGAAACTTAAGAGTTTTCATCAGATATTGAGACAAAATAAGCATTCGAGGACACTATTCTTATCAAAATAAAGCCTTAAATGAGTACAATTTGTGGACTCATCAACACCCCCAACTTAAACTTTTGCTTGTCCTCAAGCAAATTCAAGTTCAGCCGTTCAAAAAGGTGTCTCAAATAGTGCTACACAAGATTCAATCATGGATGCACACAACAAGACTCAATTTACTTATGCAAGGATCAATTGTGTACTCAAAGATTCAGGTTGTGACACACCATTACCAAAGATTCTCATGCTCGTAATACTTGCTACTTGTGCAAGATCAAGCTCAACATATAGCATCTAAATGCCCTAACATGAAGAATGATTCCACATTCATACACAGAGGTTCATTAATTCAAGATCAGGAATCAGATGCAACGCTCACACTCAAAAAGAGGAACATAATGCATGCTTTCACCCATAGGTTTTCCCTTATTTTCCAATCGACTTTCGATTCGGCTTACTCAAGATCAAAAAGGTCTTTCTAAGGCATATAATGGGGCTGAGTGCAAAGGTATGGTCATTTAGACTCAATGACTTCTTCCTCGTGAGGTGTGGTGTTCTCAAGGCATTCTCTTCTTTCCCTTTTTCAATTATTTTTCTAGTGCTTTTAAGTTATCTTTTTATTCACCTCCATGGATTGCTTGGAAACCCGATTCCTTATGCACTTTTATTCCACAATTTTTTCCATTCTATTCTGCAACACCATGGGCTAATGGGGACTATTCTTTCACTTCTTGACTTCCCCTTTTCCTTTTCACCACACCCTCAAGCCTAAGTTGGCTATTCACTAAACCACAAATTAAGAGGATTATAGGTAGTGGGTCAAGTAAGGTCTAGAGTTCATCAAAGTTCTTCCAAAGAAAGGTAAGGCTCAAGGGGTGTTCAAAAGAGTTTCACACGCTCACGGGTAGGCCACCAAAGAAGTATATGTCAAATTTGGCTCACACTCTTTAAAATTACCTATGATCATATCAAAGGAACACCTTTCTAAATCAATTAGACTAACAGGACAAATTCTAGGTTTATTTACGCATGGTTCAAATCAAGCTAATTACACAAGGCATCGACACTTAAGCAAACAAGACTACACACTTTCGCTAGTGTGCAATGGACATTACAAGAGAATCAATTCGATAAATGGCTAATGACAACGAGATGCAAAGAGTTCACATATTGTTTATGCAACTTCATTTGGCCTCATCGTAGCCGTACATTCATGTTCATTCAATTGAGAGCACTATTCAAGTCATCGGTATTGATCAAAACTGAGACTTAAATTTGTACGAGAACAACCACTTTCAACATAAGCGGTGGCGAAAATTTTCATAAAATAATAATAATCTTTCGAAAGGGTCAAAATCGTTTTGCAATTTAAAATAAAAGGAGCCATAAGCTCAAACATCCACAAAAAGCAGTGTAAACATAATATTAAATAGAACAACCCAAACATAATAAAAAAACGAATCACAAATAGCACACAAAAGGTGAACCTCACCCCATGACATATAAAAGTGTTTGTCCTCAAATGAAAATAATATAGAATCCAAAAGGAAAGGTAAAGAAAGATAAGACAGAGAGGGAGGTAAAGAGGGGATCCTGGCTATGCGGTTGCTTTATCTATCATGGCATCACTATCCGGAGTGACCCCAGAAGGGCCAGCTCCACTGGATCTAGCAGCAGAAGATTTTGCCAAAGAAGCTTGCACAAAAACATCTATCATAATTTCTTCTGTCTCATTCAAATCTTCTTCTGCAGCTCCCTCAATCTCTTCATTAGGCTTTGCTTCTAACTCATGGTCGGCTATCTGTTTCGCTCTACCCACATGTCCATTGATCTTCTGAGGCAAATCAGGCATGTCTGGCATCTCCACTATTCCAAAGACTTTGGACACATCGATGACCTTTAGGTTGTCTACATTTTTTCGTAGTTCAGCAATGGCAGCTTTTAAAGCCGTCACATCCTCTATGGATCCATGGTTGTGCTCACACACCGCTATTCTGGCTACTAGGGCATCAATGGTTGTGCTCAGAGGTGTTATAGCATCAGTTAAGGCAATTTGAATCATGTCTGGATTAGATGAGACTAGGCTAATAACTCAACGATCAGCAAAAAGAGCCAGCTGTTCCATCTGGAGTAAGGATGTCCGGGTGAGTGGAAGCTAGTAAATAGCAGCAACAGTAGTGGGTTTTGGCGATTTTGCAGCAGCAGAAGGACCTGGAGTATTAGTGGGAGTAACAATGGCAATGGATATACTTGAAGGCCTAGCGGCCGGAGAAGGTAGAGATGCCTTTGCAGGTGATGATTCTGTGTTGACTAACACCACCAATGCTGCCTTCTTCCTTTCTGCTTGATCCTTAAGGTACTCGTCTGTGATCTTCCAGACATTAGTAGAGGTTGTGGGCATCACTTCAATATCCCTCTTGGTATCTCGAGGCACTTGGGCTCGTTTGCACAATTCTATGATCAAGACTGGGAATGGAAGTGAGGTTCGGCTCTGCCTTGCACATTTGAAGGCCGCTGCTAGTTGCTTTGTCTGGGGTATTAGTGCACTATATGCACTGTAGAACTCTCTTACCTAGTTTGGAATATAAGGGCCACAGGGTTTGGTGAATTAAATATTTTTTTCTTTGAGCTAGCAAATATTTTTGGGTGGCATGGTTAGATCTGTACGTACCATATCTGCAAAGGATATTCAAAATACCAGTACTAAGAAATATATAATAATGAAATATTTCAAGTTGTAATTTAAATATTAATTTTCTTTGAGCTAGCAATGATTTTTGGCATACTCCTGCATATAGGTTATATTGTAGCCTTTCTTGTTTATGTTTTAATTCTTGTCGGTTTGATATTACTGTTCTAATTAATTCATATCTATGGTTTTCTTTATTATCCATATTTATTTATTACTTGGCTCTGATACCAAATTGGGGGTGTCCCTATTTTATAGGTTAATTCGTTCATAATACATTTTTTCTAAAGGTATTAGTCTTATAATTTCGTTTATATTTTCCAATATATATTCTATATATTGTATGTCGTGAGTTTGTTGGAATGTTTCTATGTTTTGTTTTATTGAATTACTTAATAAAGTAATATATATTATAGATTGTTGCCAATATTCTAAGTATTCTTGATTTATCATTAATCTGAATATTGAATTTCTAAATCACTTAGATTAAATTCTAAGATTTCATTATTTTATCCTATCTGTCTCATCTATTTCATACCATATCTAGTTCATTAATTCTTCTTCTTCTTCTTCAAATATCTTTTCCCATATTATCCTTCTTAGATCTATGACTTCTATATTTTTAAGTATATACAAGATTAATGTTTTATATGTTAATATCATTTCATCATGTAAATACGACATAAAATTTTTAATACAATTCCCTTATACCATAATTTTGACGAATATTATTCATATTAGATTACTATAAACTAGATTATTTCCAACCATGTTTTCCTGTCACTATTAACATCGTACTTTCAAAGGTACTTTTTTCCTAACAGCGCCTCAACTTCGTTTACTCCCCTCACGGCTTCTCATGCCTATGGTTTCAACTTTAGAATGGTATAGTCTGGAAGTTTTTCCTTTTTTCCTCATGTTAACAAACTAGAAAACATGTTGGTAATAGTTCTAGTATATAATAACTAATATAAACTTATTCTATCAGTACTATGATATTCAGGAATTAATAGATTTAGCTATGCATAATCATTAATATATGTACCTGTGTAGTATCTGCAATATTTTGATCCATAGCTTAGCTTTGAAATTTAAATTTTTATTGAAAGAACATTTTGTATACAAGAGTCTTTGCTTTCCGTCGAAAAAGTCTTGCCTTATGTTGCCTTCTGGCTCTACTATATATACAACTATAAGTAACTCTACTATCGTTACTTTACGTAAACTATAGTTACTTTACATTCAATAATATACACTACACGTTTCTTATTACTTTACATAAAGCCTTCCACTAACTTTGCTTTTATAATAGGACAAATAACTTTTCTTTTGCTGCTTTGTATCTTTCTTTATCTTGTCGGTCTTCTTTATTCCAGATTGACAGCTGGAATTACATTATCTTCGCCATAACATTTTGAGCGTTGATGGTCTGGGTATTTGTGTCCAATAGTTCTGCAATAATTTGTCATTATCTCTGGTGAAATAAAACTTCATCGTATAGCTCTTGTAGTTGGTTATTGTTCAGGTTTTAGTAGACTTAATATTCACTAACGTATTTCTTCCATATTTGCTTCTCTGATTTCTCTAGAGTTTGAATATATCATAGTTTGTTCTCTGGCGTAATAACTCCATACTGAATTTCCACTTAAATAATTAGTTGATAATTCATTTAATATTGTAGCTATCCCAATAACTCTTTTTCTTGCATAGTATCTTGGTATCTCTATCTTTTGTATTTCCTCTTGCTTTTCTATCTTTTCTGGTATTATCATTTCTCTTGTCAATCCAATTTTTATCACTTGTATAATAGGTTTGATTTCGTCATATAATATCTCGGCTGGTGGTGAATAAAATTTTATATAAAATAGTGTTCCTTTAGTTATCCGTTTGTAATGCATAAATGCTTTGTGTATCTCTGGAATTGTTGATATCTCGTCTCCTGTTATGGTATATACGGTAGTTAGTAATCCATAGTGATAGCAAAATCCTACTAGATTAGTGCTGGTTCCTGGTTGTGCAATCAATTTTTTATATCCTTGTAGGGTTTGGGTAATATAGTCTTGATTAGGGCGTTTTGCATTTTTGGATCTGGGATTTAGGTTTAAAAAAGTTTGTATTTTGTGAATATTTTCTATATAAGCTCTGGTTATATGGTTATATGTCTTTTTGTTTTGTCCTAGACTTTCCTTATATGTATTAATCTGAGGTGGTAGGAATAATGGTTCTTTTTGAGTTTTTGGTAGAAATGGTTTTTCAAATATTTTGTTCATATTTGTATTGACGTATCTGGTTTTGTTTTCTTCCTTTGTTGCAGAGGTGCTTCCTGTAGCTGCATGTAACAAATTATTAGTTTGTGTTTTTCAGTGTTTCCCATCGTCACCTTCTAGCTCTGGAATTTTCAAGTCTTTCGATTGACTTAGCTCCGCATATTTATTGTCATGCTACTGACTTTTCATTTGTTGTAGCTCTTTATCCAGGCTATCTACTTTTGTGCAAAGCAATGTCATAGTATTAAGTATCTTTTCAATATTATTTTCTTTGTCTAGATCCATCTTTGTGGCTATGTCTTGAAATGTAATCTGCAAAGGCATTTTTGTTAGTACCTATCACTTCTATTGTAAATGTAAAATTCTGTATATTTAATACTAGTCTTTGTATTTCTTTGGTTGTTACTGAATCTTGTATCTTCCTTGTGATCCACCATTTTACCTGCGTACTATATGTTCTTACAATAAACTTATTATATACGATATATGGTTCAAAAGCTAATAAACATTTATATAGTGCATCTAATTCTTTTCTATTTATTTCCCAGTTTATTTCAGGATTTGTAAATGTTCCTGAATAATATCTACAATGATGTTCTATTTTTTCTTTATCATATCTGTATTTCAGTACACCTCCATAAGTTATTTCACTTGCGTCTGATTCTACTATGTATATAAATCTTTTATTTTCGTCTGGAAAATATAATTTAGGTAATTTTTTACATAATAATTTTATTTTTTGTATTTGCTCTTGGTCTTTCTTGTCAAAATAATATGCTACATCTTTCTTTAGTTTTTTATGCAAAGGTTTAAGATTTACTGCTAAATTAGGTATATATTCTCTTACCTGGTTTACTAATCCTAAAAATGATTGTAATTTCTTTTTCGTATCTATTTGTTCTTCAGAATTTATTATTTTTTGTACTATGTGATTTTGCATTTTTATACCATTCTTATCTATTTGTATTCTTAAAAATTCTATTTGAGTTTTCATTATTTTTGCTTTTTTCTTACTTAAACTTATTCCTGAGTGTGTTATAATATGTATGAATTTTTCTAGTAATCGTATATGATCTTCTTCTGATCGTGAATATAACAATATATCATCTATGTATACTATACAATTTTCTAGTTGATTAAAGTAATTATCCATAAAATGTTGGTATCTTCCTGGTGCAATTTTTATCCAAAGGGTAGTACGTTTCATTCATAGAATTCTTGGGGTACTATAAAAGCTGTTAATTTTTTAGATTCTTCTTCTAACTTTAGATGATAAAATCCTGATTTACAATCAAATTTGCTAAAATAATTGTATCCTTGTATTTGGCGTACTTTTAATATTTTGTTTGGTATGGGGTAATTATATGTTTTTGTTTTTGCATTTAGATTTCTATAGTCAATAACCATACGACTTTTACCTCTTTTCTGTTCACTGTGTTTATTTACTATGAATGTTGGGCTTGTATGTTTACTATTACTTTTTTGAATATAGTTGTTTTCTAATAGTTCCTTTGTATGCATTTTAAATTCTTTTAAATCTTCAAAATTAAATTTCAATGGTTTTTGAATTATTATACTAATTTCATCAATTAGTTCAATTTTTACCTTTGTTTTGTGTTTTTTCCATCCTTTTAAGGGATCTTCACTATATAACATATCTAATTTATCTTGAATTATTTTTAATTTATCTATCGAAAATATTATTAATTCTATATTGTGGGTACTTTCTTTAATATTTTCTAATTTTTGTGTGATTTTTTCACTCCCTTTAATCCATGGTGTAGGCTTTCTATTTTTATTATTTACTCTTTTTGCTCCTATCTTTTGCTTACATGGTGTGGTAAATCACTAATGTGTTTTCGTTATTATGTGAGGATATAATTTTTCTAAAAACGGCATTCCTAAAAGCATATCTTTATTTATAAATTTATAACTACATATATCTTCTATAGTTAATATTTTATCCCATATTTGTAACTTTATATTTCTTGCTTTATATGTTATCATACTTCATTCATTATTAAATCCTGTTACGACTATAGGTGTTTTTAATTTCTCCCATTTTTCGTCTGGTAGACAATTATGTTTACACATATTTGCTTCTGCTCCAGTATCTAACATTGGAATGTAATATCTGTTATAGTAATTTTCTACTATTATTTTCGCAAGTATATAAATTTTCATATTGCTCTTTTAATTATGACCTTTTTATATTTATAGGTTATAATTAATTGCGTATTTTCTAGATTATATGGTTTCATTTCTTCTAACCATTTTATTCCTAATGTCATATTATCTCCTTGGTATATTTTAAATGTTATTGGTATGATTATTCCTCCTATTATTACTTATTTTTGAGTTATTTCTTCTCTATATGATAATTCTTTTGGTAATTCTGGGCATACTTGTTCTTTAATAGTTATTTCTTCTTCTGATACTAGTTCTCTTGGTATATAATTTTCTTCCTATCAAGTATTTATTATGATAATATGCTTTCTTTGTTTTATTATTCCAGTTATATAATAGTGGTATGGTTCAATTTCTTTTATCATTTGGTATTTTACTAACTTTCTCGAGGGTTGGGATATATCATTATCTATATTTTTTATCCTTTTCGATGTACTTATTCTATCACTTACTATTTCTAGATCTTCTTCTATGTCTATTTCTTTATAACTATAATCATTATTATCTATTACTGTAACAATTTTCTCAAAAGTGTTTTCTATTTTTATTTTATTTATCTTATTTGTTGCTGTTATCTTATGTTTTGTTGTTAATACATATAGATTTTTAGAGCGAGCTGCAAATATTTTACTTCCTTGGGCTAACTCTATTCCTGACATTTTCCAATATAGTACTAATGATTTATCTATATTTCGATCATTTATTGCTATTGAATAATTAGCACTTATTATAAATTTGAATTTTTGGTATATTAGATTTTCTTTTACTGCACTTACTATGCTTCTTTCTATTGGTTCTATTATTCTATCATCTGCCAAATATATTTCTATCGGTGTATCTATTCTTTCTCTAAAACAAGCTTTTATTAATATTTCTGTTCTGCCTAAGTGTACGTAGTTTATGGGATCTTTAGCTTTTATTTCTTGTATTTCTTTATTTATTATTCGTTTATTTATTATAGGTATTCTTGCTTTTCCTTTTGTGTACTTACAATCTATTATATGTTCTTTTTGGCTTACTACATAATATTCCTCTTTTTGCCTTTTAAATATATTTCTTAGTACTGGTATTTTGAATATTTTTTCTACACTGAGATATAATTCTTTTCCTTTTATCTGTTCAAATATATTTATATCAAATATTACTTTTTGTTTTGTAGATTCTTCATTTGTATACTCTTCTTTATTTATTATTTGTACGTCTTTTTCAGTCATCATTATAGTCTTTTTCTATTTCATTTTCAGATAGTTCGTTCTCAATTTCATATATGCTATCATCTCTTTCTGGTTCATAATCTATATAGTCTATTTGTGTATATGTTTCATCATTAATTATTATTTCAGATATTTGTTTTTTCTTTGGATCCTTAGGTACTTTACAATCTTTAGCTAGATGTCCTAGTTTTCCGCAATTATAACATGTACATTATGTTATTTTCTTCTTTGGTCTAAAAGGTCTTTTTGGTTTAGTGTTTTTTATATAATATCTTCTTCTTGGTCTTTTATACCTATATTGGGATTTATATTTTTTATATTTCCCTGATTTTCTATATTTCTTTTTATAATAATTATCATTACATCCAAATTGAGGTGCTATCTTATCTTTACAACATGCTAGGTTTTTAATTATTGTTTTTTCCATTTTTATCTCTTCTCTATATTTTTCATATATTTCTGAATACCATTTTTGTAAATATCTAACTCTTGCTCCAAGTGTATCTTGCAATCCTGCTTCATTTCAGTCTTTTATTATTTTAGAACTAAATGGTTCTGTTAATTTTGTAAAATATAATTTATTAATTAATCAAAATAGCAGTACTAAGAAATATATTTAAAAGGCAAAAAGAGGAATATTATGTAGTAAACCAAAACATATAATAGATTGTAAGTACACAAAAGGAAAAGCAAGAATACCTATAAAAAATAAACGAATAATAAATAAAGAAATACAAGAAATAAAAGCTAAAGATCCCATAAAATATGTACACTTAGGGGGAACAGAAATATTAATAAAAGCTTGTTTTAAAGAAGGAGTAGATACACCAATAGAAATATATTTGACAGATGATAGAATGATAGAACCAATAGAAAGAACCATAATAAGTGCAGTAAAAGGAAATCTAATATACCAAAAATTCAAATTGATAATAAGTGCTAATTATTCAATAGCAATAAATGATGGAAATATAGATAAATCATTAGTACTATATTGGAAAATGTCAGGAATAGAGTTAGCCCCAGGAAGTAAAATATTTACAGCTCGCTGTAAAAATCTATATGTATTAACAACAAAACATAAGATAACAGCAATAAATAAGATAAATAAAATAAAAATAGAAAACCCTTTTGAGAAAATTGTTACAGTAATAGATAATAATGATTATAGTTATAAAGAAATAGACATAGAAGAAGATCTAGAAATAGTAAGTGATAGAATAAGTACATCGAAAAGGATAAAACATATAGATAATGATATATCCCAACCCTCAAGAAAGTCAGTAGAATACCAAATGATAATAGAAATTGAACCATACCACTATTATATAACTGGAATAATAGAACAAAGAAAGCATATTATCATAATAAATATTGTACAGGAAGAAAATTAAATACCAAGAGAACTAGTATCAGAAGAAGAAATAACTATTAAAGAACAAGTATGCCCAGAATTACCAAAAGAATTATCATATATAGAAGAAATAACTCAAAAATAAGTAATAATAGGAGGAATAATCATACCAATAACATTTAAAATATACCAAGGAGATAATATGACATTAGGAATAAAATGTTAGAAGAAATGAAACCATATAATCTAGAAAATACGCAATTAATTATAACCTATAAAAATAAAAAGGTCATAATTAAAAGAGCAATATGAAAATTTATATACTTGCGAAAATAATAGTAGAAAATTATTATAACAGATATTATACACCAATGTTAGATACAAGAGCAGAAGCAAATATGTGTAAACATAAATGTCTACCAGACGAAAAATGGGAGAAATTAAAAACATCTATAGTCTTAACAGGATTTAGTAATGAAGGAAGTATGATAACATATAAAGCAAGAAATATAAAGTTACAAATATGGAACAAAATATTAACTATAGAAGATATATATAGTTATGAATTTATAAATAAAGATATGCTTTTAGGAATGCCGTTTTTCAAAAAATTATATCGTCAAATAATAACGAAAACACATTGGTGGTTTACCACACCATGTAAGCAAAAGATAGAAGCAAAAAAAGTAAATAATAAATATAAAAAGCCTACACCATGGATTAAAGGGAGTGAAAAAATCACACAAAAATTAGAAAATATTAAAGAAAGTACCCACAATATAGAATTAATAATATTTTCGATAGATAAATTAAAAATAATTCAAGATAAATTAGATATGTAATATGGTGAAGATCCCTTTAAAGGATGGGAAAAACACAAAACAAAGGTAAAAATTGAACTAATTGATGAAAATAGTATAATAACCCAAAAACCATTGAAATATAATTTTGAAGATTTAAAATAATTTAAAATGCATACAAAGGAACTATTAGAAAACAACTATATTCAAGAAAGTAATAGTAAACATACAAGCCCAGCATTAATAGTAAATAAACACAGTGAACAGAAAAGAGATATAAGTCGTATGGTTATTGACTATAGAAATCTAAATGCAAAAACAAAAACATATAATTACCCCATACCAAACAAATTATTAAAAGTACGCCAAATACAATGATACAATTATTTTAGCAAATTTGATTGTAAATCAGGATTTTATCATCTAAAGTTAGAAGAAGAATCAAAAAAATTAACAGCTTTTACAGTACCCCAAGGATTCTATGAATGGAACGTACTACCCTTTGGATACAAAAATGCACCAGGAAGATACCAACATTTAATGGATAATTACTTTAATCAACTAGAAAATTATATAGTATACATAGATGATATATCGTTATATTCACGAACAGAAGAAGACCATATACGATTACTAGAAAATTTCATACATATTATAACACACTCAGGAATAAGTTTAAGTAAGAAAAAAGCAGAAATAATGAAAACTCAAATAGAATTTTTTGGAATACAAATAGATAAGGATGGTATAAAAATGTAAAATCACATTGTACAAAAAATAATAAATTCTGAAGAACAAATAGATACGAAAAAGAAATTACAATCATTTTTAGGATTAGTAAACCAGGTAAGAGAATATATACCTAATTTAGCAGTAAATCTTAAACCTTTGCATAAAAAACTAAAGAAAGATGTAGCATATTATTTTGACAAGAAAGACCAAGAGCAAATACAAAAAATAAAATTATTATGTAAAAAATTACCTAAATTATATTTTCCAGACGAAAATAAAAGATTTATATACATAGTAGAATCAGACGCAAGTGAAATAACTTATGGAGGTGTACTGAAATACAGATATGATAAAGAAAAAATAGAACATCATTGTATATATTATTCAGGAACATTTACAAATCCTGAAATAAAATGGGAAATAAATAGAAAAGAATTAGATGCACTATATAAATGTTTATTAGCTTTTGAACCATATATCGTATATAATAAGTTTATTGTAAGAACATATATTACGCAGGTAAAATGGTGGATCACAAGGAAGATACAAGATTCAGTAACAACCAAAGAAATACAAAGACTAGTATTAAATATACAGAATTTTACATTTACAATAGAAGTGATAGGTACTAACAAAAATGTCATTGCAGATTACATTTCAAGTCAAAGTCACACAGACGGATCTAGACAAAGAAAATAATATTGAAAAGATACTTACTACTATGACATTGCTTTGCACAAAAGTAGATAGCCTGGATAAAGAGCTACAACAAATGAAAAGTCAGCAGCATGACAATAAATATGCGGAGCTAAGTCAATCGGAAGACTTGAAAATTCTAGAGCTAGAAAGTGACGATGGGAAACACCGAAAAGCCCAAACTAATAATTTGTTACATGCAGCTACAGGAAGCACCTCTGCAACAAAGGAAGAAAACAAAACTAGATACGTCAATACAAATATGAACAAAATATTTGAAAAATTATTTATACCAAAAGCTCAAAAAGAACCATTATTCCTACCACCTCAAATTAATACATATAAGGAAAGTCTAGGACAAAACAAAAAGACATATAACCATATAACCAGAGCTTATATAGAAAATATTCACAAAATACAAACTCTTCTAAACCTAAATCCCAGATCCAAAAATGCAAAAAACTCTACTCAAGACTATATTACCCAAAACCTACAAGGATATAACAAATTGATTGGACAACCAGGAACCAACACTAATCTAGTAGGAACTTGCTATGAGTATGGATTACTAAGTACCATATATACCATAACAGGAGACGAGATATGAACAATCCAGAGCTACACAAAGCATTTATGCATTACAAACGGATAACTAAAGGAACACTATTTTATGTAAAGATTTGTTCAGCACCAGCCGAGATATTATATGACTAAATCAAACCTATTTACAAGTGATAAAAATTGGATTGACAAGAGAAATGATACTACCATAAAAGATAGAAAAGCAAGAGGAAATACAAAAGATAGAGATACCAGGATTCTATGCAAGAAAAAGACTTATTGGGATAGCTACAATATTAAATGAATTATCAACTAAATATTTAAGTGGAAATTCAGTATGGAGTTATTACGCCAGAGAACAAACTATGATATATTCAAACTCTAGAGAAATCAGAGAAGCAGATATGGAAGAAACACGTTAGTGGAATTAAGTCTACTAAAACCGGAACAACAACCAACTACAAGAGCTATACGACGAAATTTTATTTCACTACAGATAATGACAAATTATTGCAGAACTATTGGACACAATTACCCAGACAATCAATGCTCAAAATGTTATAGCGAAGATAATGTAATTCCAGCTGTCAATTTGGAATAAAGAAGACCGACAAGATAAAGAAAGATACAAAGCAGCAAAAGAAAAGTTATTTGTCCTATTATAAAAGCAAAGTTAGTGGAAGGCTTTATGTAAAGTAATAAGAAACGTGTAGTGTATATTATTGAATGTAAAGTAACTATAGTTTATGTAAAGTAACGATAGTAGGGTTACTTATAGTTGTATATATAATAGACCCAGAAGGCAACATAAGGCAAGACTTTCTCGACGGAAAGCAAAGCCTCTTGTATACAAAATGTTCTCTCAATAAAAAATTAAATTTTAAAGCTAAGCTATGGATCAAAATATTACAGATACTACACAGGTACATATATTAATGATTATGCATAGCTAAATCTATTAATTCCTGAATATCATAGTATTGATAGAATAAGTTTATATTAGTTATTATATACTATAACTATTACCAGCATGTTTTCTAGTTTGTTAAAATCAGGAAAAAAGGAAATACTTCAGACTATGCCATCCTAAAGTTGAAATCATAGGCACGAGAAGCCGTGAGGGAAGTAAACAAAGTTGAGGCGCAATTAGGAAGAAAGTACCTTTGAAAGTACGATGTTAATAGTGACAGGAAAACATGGTTGGAAATAATCTAGTTTATAGTAATCTAATATGAATAATATTCGTCAATGGTATAAGGGAATTGTATTAAAATTGTTACGTCTTTATTTATATGATGAAATGATATTAACATATAAAACATTATTCCTATATATACTTAAATTTATAGAAGTCATAGATATAAGATGGATAATATGGGAAAAGATATTTGAAGAAGAAGAAGAAGAATTAATGAACCAGATATGGTATGAAATAGATGAGACAGATAGGATAAATAATGAAATCTTAGAATTTAATTTAAGTGATTTAGAAATTCAATATTCACATTAATGATAAATCAAGAATACTTAAAATATTGGCAACAAACTATAATAGATATTACTTTATTAAGTAATTCAATAAAAGAAAACATAGAAACATTCCAACAAACTCACGACATACAATATATAGAATTTATATTGGAAAACATAAAAGAAATTATAAGACTAATACCTTTAGAAAAAAATGTATTATGAACGAATTAACCTACAATTAGATCTCAGTTTAGATAAAATATTTAAAATACTAGTACTAAGAAATAAATTTAAGAGGCAAAAAGAGGAATATTATGTAGTAAGCCAAAAATAACATATAATAGATTGTAAGTACACAAAAGGAAAAGCAAGAATACCTATAATAAATAAAGAAATATAAGAAATAAAAGCTAAAGATCCCATAAAATATGTACACTTAGGTGGAGCAAAAATATTAATAAAAGCTTGTTTTAGAGAAGGAATAGATACACCGATAGAAATATATTTGGCAGATGATAGGATAATATAACCAATAGAAAGAAGCATAATGAGTGCAGTAAAAGGAAATCTAATATACCAAAAATTCAAATTTATAATAAGTGTTAATTATTCAGTAGCAATAAATGATCGAAATAGAGATAAATCATTAGTACTATATTGGAAAATGTCACGAATAGAGTTAGTCCCAAGAAGTAAAATATTTACAGCTCGCTGTAAAAATCTATAAGTATTAACAACAAAACATAAGATAACAACAACAAATAAGATAAATAAAATAAAAATAGAAAACCCTTTTGAGAAAATTGTTACAGTAATAGATAATAATGATTATAGTTATAAAGAAATAGACATAGAAGAAGATCTAGAAATAGTAAGTGATAGAATAAGTACATCGAAAAGGATAAAAAATATAGATAATGATATATCCCAACCCTGAAGAAAGTCAGTAAAATACCAAATGATAAAAGAAATTGAACCATACCACTATTATATAACTGGAACAATAGATCCAAAGAAAGCATATTATCATAATAAATACTGGACAGGAAGAAAATTATATACCAAGAGAACTAGTATCAGAAGAAGAAATAACTATTAAACAACAAGTATGCCCAGAATTACCAAAAGAATTATCATATATAGAAGAAATAACTCAAAAAGAAGTAATAATAGGAGGAATAATCATACCAATAACATTTAAAATATACAAAGGAGATAATATGACATTAGGAATAAAATAGTTAGAAGAAATGAAACCATATAATCTAGAAAATACGCAATTAATTATAACCTATAAAAATAAAAGGTCATAATTAAAAGAGCAATATGAAAATTTATATACTTGCGAAAATAATAGTAGGAAATTACTATAACAGATATTACACTCCATTTTTAGATACATGAGCAAAAGCAAATATGTGTAAACATAATTGTCTACCAGACGAAAAATGGGAGGAGTTAAAAACACCTATAGTCGTAACAGGATTTAATAATGAAGGAAGTATGATAACATATAAAGCAAGTAATATAAAGTTACAAATATGGGATAAAATATTAACTATAGAAGATATATATAGTTATGAATTTATAAATAAAGATATGCTTTTAGTAGTGTCGTTTTTAGAAAAATTATATTCTCACATAATAACAAAAACACATTAGTGATTTACCACACCATGTAAGCAAAAGATAGGAGCAAAAAGAGTACATAATAAAAATAGAAAGCCTACAGATGATATATTGTTATATTCATGAATAGAAGAAGATCATATACGATTACTAGAAAATTTCATACATATTATAACACACTCAGGAATAAGTTTAAGTAAGAAAAGAGCAGAAATAATGAAAACTCAAATAGAATTTTTTGGAATACAAATAGATAAGGATGGTATAAAAATCTAAAATCACATAGTACAAAAAATAATAAATTCTGAAGAACAAATAGAGACGAAAAAGAAATTACAATCATTTTTAGGATTAGTAAACCAGGTAAGAGAATATATACCTAATTTAGCAGAAAATCTTAAACCTTTGCATAAAAAACTAAAGAATGATGTAGAATATTATTTTGACAAGAAAGACCAATAGCAAATACAAAAAATAAAATTATTATGAAAAAAATTACCTAAATTATATTTTCTGGACGAAAATAAAAGATTTATATACGTAGTAGAATCAGACGCAAGTGAAATAAGTTATGGAGGTGTACTGAAATACAGCTATGATAAAGAAAAAATTGAACATCATTGTAGATATTATTCAGGAACATTTACAAATCCTGAAATAAAATGGGAAATAAATAGAAAAGAATTATATGCACTATATAAATGTTTATTAGCTTTTGAACCATATATCGTATGTAATAAGTTTATTGTAAGAACAGATAGTACGCAGGTAAAATGGTAGATCACAAGGAAGATACAAGATTCAGTAACAACCAAAGAAATACAAAGACTAGTATTAAATATACAAAATTTTACATTTACAATAGAAGTCATTGCAGAGTACATTTCAAGACAAAGCCACACAGACGGATCTAGACAAAGAAAATAATATTGACAATGTCACGACCCGATTTATCAAGTCATGATGACACCTACTATAACCCACCAGCAGGTAAGCCAACCCGTAACCCGGAACAAAAAGTAATGGGTCTGAGGGTAGAAATTAAACAAGAGTAGGCAAATAACAATATAAACAGGCGGAAGCAAACCAAAAACATATATACAAATAAAGATCCCTCCCAGAACCTGGAAATCACCAGTACAGAGCTACTACAAAATGAGTACAAGTCCCAAAACTGGACAACAGAGACTAGACTGTCTCGAAAGGAAAAAAACAAGTCTATATATATAGATGGAGACTGAAATAATACAAAACGCCGTGTGCTCACCCCCGTCTCCGGATAAGTCTACTCCAAGCTCGATCAACGCTGGCTACTAGTGCTCGGACCTGCATTACGAAATAGATGCAGAGCGTAGCATGAGTACCAAAACAACAGGTACCCAGTAGGCATCATAGGCCGACTGAGCAAGATAAGCAAAAGTAAACTGAAGTGCAAATAAAGGGTCACATCAAGTGCAAAGAGTAGTAAATGGGGGTATGTACACGAGCGTACAGGCAACAAAGTCAAGTAATCTAACTAACTCCGCCGGGCTCCCATAAACCCGACGGGTACGCTCGTGCACAATAAAAGAAACCACCTGCACGGACCCCC
>NW_026033898.1:70177-72907 GCF_019186545.1 Solanum stenotomum
CCTGTGGCAGCTCCAGATATACAGGCGATGCTCGTACAGATACTAGCTGCCATTGGGGGTATGCAGCAGGCCCCAGCTCCAGCCGTTCCAGTACCGCAGGGTTAGCCTACACCAGCGGTACCGGTTGTTCAGCAGCTAGCGGCACCGGTTGTTCAGCCTGACGATTTGGAGGGCGTCATGCCACTACGGGAGCAGAAGATGCTCGGGGTGTTCCTTAGACTATCACCGCCGAGGTTTTCTGGGGCAGTGGGGGAGGATGCCCACGAATTTCTCGTCACTTGCCGCGAGCGGGTACAGACTTTGGGTTTAGTGGAGTCGAGAGGAGCAGACTTCACCGCTTACTAGTTAGACGGTCCCGCCAGGCTGTGGTGGCGTACATACTTAGAGACCAGGCCAGCTGGGTCTCCACCGGTCACATGGACTGAGTTTTCAGAGGCCTTCTTGGCCCGATTTATTCCCAGGTGCATCAGAGATCAGCTCAGAGATCAGTTTGCTCGGTTAGAGCAGGGCTCCATGACAGTATCAGAGTATGAGGCCCGATTCCACGAGCTCTCCAGGCATGCCGCCATGATATTACCTACTGAGGAGGAGAGGGTTCGGTTTTTTGTTCGGGGTTTGAGACTACAGTTTCGGATTGAGACTCAGTCTTTAGTCTCAGCGGGCCGCTCTTTTCTGGATGTAATGGACCATGCCCGCAATATCGAGCAGCTCCGTCGCGAGGCCCGGCAAGAAAGCTAGACAGGAGGATAGCCATGATAGGCGCCGTTTCAGACCCCGAGGGTCTTATGATAGATCTCAGCAGAGGTTTCAGTCAGGCCAGTCTAGTAGCCCCTTCCAGGCTTCTCTCCAGGCATCGGAGGGTGATCAGCACCGCCATATTGGTTTTAGTGCCGGTCCTAGTCGGGGCCGAGATAGTTCACAGATGGGTTCTTCTGGCCGGGGTAGCCGACCTCCAGCTCTCAATCGACAGTCCCAGGGGTGTTATGAGTGTGGGGAGTTAGATCATTGGGCCCGCGAGTGTCCCCATTGCAGGTTAGCCTTACCCACTCCACAAGCAGTTAGGCATGCACCAGCACCTCTAGCTAGAGGCAGAGGCCAGGGACAGGACCGTAGGGTTGGTCACCAGGGTATACGGGGTGGTCCCCGAGGAGGCAGATTAGGGGGCAGAGCCGATGCACAGGGTAGGGGAGTCCAGGCCCACTTTTATGCAGCTCCAGCTAGAGCAGATGCTGAGACCTCGGACGATGTGATCACAGGTACAGTGTTATTATGCCAGCAGCCCGCCTTGGCTTTATTTGATCCAGGCTCTACTTTTTCGTATGTTTCTGTTTACTATGCCTCTTGATTGAGTATGATGTCTGAGCCTCTGGTAGCGCCGTTGCGTGTGTNCAAACCTCATCACGCCCTTCATGGGCGACACACGGAGGAATACGCGATCACCAATAGAGAATCTCAAAGGCCGGTGCCTCCGATCCGCATAACTCTGGTGCCTACTCTGAGCCGTCCTGAGCCTATCCTGAATCACCCTCACCTGATCCAGGGCCTCCTGAAGAAAATCTGCACCACGCGGCCTAGGCTCTGTAGACTCAAACCAACCAACTGGAGAGCGACAACGCCTACCATATAATGCCTCGAATGGGGCCATCTGAATACTAGAGTGGTAGCTGTTGTTATACGCAAACTCTGCCAAAGGCAAATACCGGTCCCACTGACCCCCAAAATCCATAACACAAGCCCGCAACATGTCCTCAAGAACCTGAATCGTGCGCTCCGACTGACCATCAGTCTGCGGGTGGAAAGCTGTGCTAAGGTCAACACGGGTACCCAACTCATCCTGGAAGGTCCTCCAGAAGCTAGATGTGAACTGTGGGCCCCGATCTGAGATTATAGAAACAGGCACACCATGAAGACGAACCACCTCTCGAATGTAGATACGGGCTAACCTCTCAGCACTGTTGGAAATATGAACAGGAATGAAGTGTGCTGACTTGGTCAATCGATCCACGATGACCCAAATGCTGTCAACACCTCTAGAAGTCCGAGGCAACCCCACAACGAAGTCCATAGTGATACGCTCCCACTTCCACTCCGGAATGGGTAATCTCTGAAACACACCACCAGGCCTCAAATGCTCGGCCTTTACCTGCTGGCTGCTAAGCAACGGGAAACAAAGTCAGCAATATCTCTCCTCATGCCACTCCACCAGTAATGCTGCCTCAGATCACGATACATCTTCGCTGTGCCCGGATGGATAGAGTATCTAGACTCATGGCCCTCAGAAAGTATCAACTGTATCAAATCCCCAACTCTCAGAACACAGATGCGGCCGGCGAATCTCAACACTCCATCAGGATNGACTCATGGCCCTCAGAAAGTATCAACTGTATCAAATCCCCAACTCTCGGAACACAGATGCGGCCGTTGAATCTCAACACTCCATCAGGATCTAAGGTAGCCTGACCACCATCACCCGCTAACACTCGATCTCTAAGGGCACCAAGGCCTCATCCTCAAACTGACAACCACGGACCCTATCAAACAAGGAAGACTGAACTCCTATATGGGCCAAGACACGTCTAGAATCTGAGATATCCAACCGAATCATGCTATTGGCTAAGAACTGAATGTCCATAGCCAAGGGTCGCTCCTCAATAGATAAGAAGGATAGACTACCCATACTCACTGCCTTTTGGCTCAAGGTGTCCGCTACCACATTCGCCTTGCCCGGAT
>NW_026033899.1:0-574 GCF_019186545.1 Solanum stenotomum
TAATGGAAGCATTGACAGAAAAATGCACAAATATACAAATACAGAAACAACTAAAACAGAATGAAATGAGCTTCTGTAAGAATGTCATGTATACAACCCAAAGTTATGATAAGCCTAAGAAAAGAGAACCAGAAAAATACACAACATATTCCCCTTCCCAATGTTCAAAAAAACCATCTCCCTTACTCAATCCAAAAACTACTAAAAATCCCTCTTGTAATAGCCAGCTTGTAAAAAAGTTTGTTTTAAGTGTGTAAGAGTCAGTCGAGATTCCCGAAAGGAAAACCTCTCTCCGTCTAAGTCATGTAAGTCTTTATGGTTCCTGTATTTTCCCGAAAAATATATGTAAATTATGTTTGCGTTAAATTAATGTTAAGTAGGTAAATATATTTGTAAAACTACCCTTAGTATATGGTTAGACTTTTAACTTCTTAATAACAACGATAGATTAACCTGTAAATTCCTAGGATGTTTCTAAGGCCTTAAAAACAGTCTGCAACATTCACAGGACGTCTTATTGGTCATTTCCAGGTGGGGTTAATGAAAAAGTTTTTAAGAATACAGGTTAAAAGGA
>NW_026033900.1:0-855 GCF_019186545.1 Solanum stenotomum
CTATGTTATTATAGTCATGCACCCAGTATGTTTTGATGAGTAGTTTTTCCTTATGGGTAGACTAAGAAGTGATGAGTTGTGAAGAGCTCAGGATAGGAGGTAGAGTAAGAGTTGCAAGTCAAGATGAGTTAGAGTATACCTTAACTAGAAAAGGGTTATGAGGATGTGTCATCGTGTTTGTAATGACCAAGTGTAAGTGGTGAATAGAAGAGCAAGAGTATTCATGAGGTGATAGCTCTAAGCTAGGCTTATGATCTTTAAGGGAAAGCCCGTAATATTCAAAGTGCTATAGAACTAATTAGGCATTGATATATAGTGAATGAGTGAATAGTGCTTATGTTGCGAAGTCGAAGGTGATAGTAATTGTAAGTATGAAGGCTAAGAGGTGACGATTAACTACTTGTCATAAGGTCCTAGTGGACGAGTGATTCTAAAATTTGCACATAGTAGTAGTTGTAAGTTAGTATAGTAAGCGAGCAATCATATTAATATTCGGGTTTAGTCATAAATATTAAGCTTGAATTTGAGATGAGTGTCATGATCCAAAGAATGGAACCATGAGGGTGATGATGTTAGTCTTGAGGCTTGATCTAGAAGACTTGAGGAATTGAAATGTTAGCTCCAATGAATATGAGTGGTACATGTGAGAGACCCTAACCTTTAGATAAGGGCAATGAAGTTTGGCTAAGTCACAAGATTAATAAGAGCGTTAAGAGGTGTACCAAGGTGGTATGTTTCCAGATAAGGTTCCAATTAAGTTATAATTTTCCATGTGTGCCTAGATAACATAATTGAGTTGTCAATGTTGAATAGGTCCATAGCTTTCGAGTGCTAGCTTTAGACCTAAGGGGGAGA
>NW_026033901.1:0-469 GCF_019186545.1 Solanum stenotomum
TATTCACTCTTCTTATATAGTAATATATACATATATATATATATATATATATATACACTTTCTACTATATTAGAAGAGCCACTTTAAGATTGGTATCAACATGTATGCTTAAAGGCAATATATTCTGATTTAAGGGTAATTCAGACTTTTTCATGCTAGATAAATTTCAACGTGTCATTCACTGAAAATTCAAGTGGCCCTGTCCGAAAACTTCTGCACTCTTCCTCATCATCTCTGCGCTGGATGCACATCAATCACTGGGCCAAATGCTTCAGCTTGTTTATGGGTTCGCAGGAAATATATATATACATTGCACTTCATATTTTAATACAAATATAGGATCTACGGAAAAGTTAGTGGGTTCGTCCGAACCCCCAATTTCGCTACAGTAGCTTCACCCCTGCTTAGAAGTGTGATTTACTTAAAAGTTCTTATATATGTTGTCACACCCCTTTTCGCGCACGGCGGC
>NW_026033902.1:0-3220 GCF_019186545.1 Solanum stenotomum
GTGGTTTGGTACTCAGCCCTTGCTTCCATAAATTTTTGTAGGTTATGAGCCTGGATTTTTGTGGTACTTGTCATTCTCTTCTTTTCCAAGGCTTCTGGGAGATTTGTGAGGTAGTTGTTTGTCTTCTCAGCGATCCTTCTTACTCCTATTTATGATCTTGTTCTACTCTAGAAACAAGATCATATGAGACTTGTATATTTCTTTTGATTCAATTGTAATACTTTAGAGGCTTGTACACGTGACAACCAGATTTTGGGGATATATTTGAGTTTATTATAAAAAAATTCCACATTTTATTGTAATGGTTGAGTTTTAGGCTGGCTTGTCTTGGTGGGTTAAGACGAGTGTCATCACGTCCATTTTGGGTCGTGACAAAATGGTATTAGAGCCCCAGGTTCATAGGTCTCACATGTGTACAAGCTGAGTCTAAGTAGAGTCTCGAGGATCAGTACAGAGACGTCTGTACTTATCTTCGAGTGGCCATAGTGACTTTTAGGAAAAATCTTCACTTCTTAGATCTTTATCGTGCGTACTTGATTCGGTTTTGATTCTTATCGCTTTATTCCATTCACTCTCACTTATATGATGACTCGTACGTAGTTCCTCATGTGAGTAGTTGATGTCGTGTATGGTTTGAATGTCAGATCTAGTATTAAGGTGGAAGTAATATACTTATGGAAAGGATGTGTGGTTGGATTTAGAATGTTTAACAATTTGAAGGGGTTGTGTAAGGTTAGTTACCCTAGTAAGGTGAATAGTACTTGTGTGGTATATATGATATTTAGAGTGGTTTAACAATTGAAAATGGAATGATTAAAAAGAATGACTAGATAATGAATATTGTAACTTTGGAAACTACAATTAGTAAAGTTATCATAACATGAATGGGTTGCTTAGAAAATGATAAGAATAATGATGCACCAATTGAGGTTAGAATTTCTACTATGATTTTATACATTGTGTGTATATATCAAAGAAGGCCATGATACGACCACTACAATAGTATTGATGCTTACCTGGTTAAAGTTATGGAGTGTGTTACTTTTGATATTGACCTGACCTACGAAAGAATACATATATCTTGGGTAGATACGAAACTGATTTGTTGATATTTTACAGCTATTCGATGGGTAGAAATGTGTGACCTATTTGGGTACAATCTTCTCGGTAGGTATGATGTGTTCTAGTGGTGGATCTAACGAACTTTCACGATATGATACTAATGGTATATAAAACTGGATACGTCGGTTGTTAAGTGCAAATACTAACTACTAAAGAAGTTATCCATTGTATGACATGCTCATATAATAAGATTTGGTGTTGGATTCATATTTAAGAAATCAACTAGCTTGTTAGTAAGGATGGATGGGTTAAGCATTATTTATAAGGAAGTTTTTAGTGGTGGATCTTTGGTATGATATTGATGTGTTTAAGTTGTGAAATGTATCTTGATGATTTTAAATGAGTGTTGATTTCACTGTAAGCTCCATGGAAGTGAATCGACATAAGAATGACAAGTTTATAGGTAAAGGAAGTCTCAACGAGTATACTTGCAGTGTGAACGTAATTGAGAATTTTAGTAAAAAAGTTGTGTATAAAATTGCGTTAGTCTTTTGAATTGGATTGGTATAGTTGGTTTTGAGATGTCATGTCAATGACAAAGTTGACTTTGTGGTGATGGCAAGGGCTAACTGAGCATAATGATAATAAGAGTTCGTGATGGATTGTGATTGAGATGCAACTATATAATAAGGATTGTCGGTTAAATAAATTTGTCTTGTAATGATGACGTACGAGTATTTAAGGTTGTGGTTTGATACTATCTGGTGAGTAGCTTGACTGCACGAAAAGTTATAGGAGGTGCTGAGACAGCACTTGAATAAAATTGAAAGGAGCTAGAGTCATAAATGAAAAGAATTAGTGTAATGTAGTTTAGTCTTTGGAAAGAGGCGATCAAGAACAAAGATATTTACTTTGAGTGCAAGGACAAAATATGTATCTTCAGATAGTAGAAAATTGAGTTCAGAGACACGTGATTTCATCTATTTTGCTCTACTTATGATAACAGTGTCACGGGCTCATCATATTGGTTAAAAAAAAAACTATTGGATAAAATTTGAGAAAAGAGTGTATATACGTTCAACTCGAGTGTGATGATAAGTTCTTTTATGGTTTTGATTGATAATGAGTAAGATTGGATTTTAGCGAAGGATATGATAAGGTCGATAGAGAGGTGATCAATGATAGGCTAAGATACGTGAATTCATAAAGGTCTTCAATGTATGAGCTAATGTTGATAGATAATGGGATTGTGTTACACGGTTGAAAAAAAAACTATTCAAGTTTTTTTTTATTATAAGTTTGGGTTTGTGGTAGTGTGTTTTGTTAAGGTATGGATTGGTAAGGTAAGAAATGATCGATCGCATTGAGTATGAAGCATTTGGAAGGACTTAGAAATAATTTGAGTAGTAAATTTGGTTACTTTTGTTTGTTATACCTAAGGGAGGGTTTCACGTAATGTTTTGGTTTAGAGGATAAGGTAAATATGTAAAGGGTTGTTGGCCAAAGAATAAGATTGGTAAGCGAGTCATCAAAGGGAACAAAAGATTGGTGTATTGAAGAGTTCAAGATATTTAGAATTTTGTGTCACTGGAAGAATTTAAGAAAAGTGAAGAAATAAAACCTCTCGTATAAACCTTGGTTTGTAGTTGAAGGTTTTATTGTTTATTGCCTTTGATTTTAGATATGACTATGGATGTGAATTGATTTGGTGTACAATTACTAGGGTTTTATCATCGACTTTTATAAATATTGTGTGAGAGGTTCTATGTGATTATGTCGAGCAAGATTGTTCAAATTATGATAGGTAGCTTATGGATATTCAGCAAAGTGGACCTACAGTTCTACATGGTTAATGAGGATTTTGAGGAGATTGAAACTACTTTATTGATGGGACTACGTAGAATGTTATGATGCGCTACATAGACACTTGATACTAAATATAGGTTACGTGCTTATAGTATACAAAATTATTGGAGTGACCCATGATCTCTCTAAGTCTTGACATGAAGGGTATGATGGTTTGAATGGTAATTAAAACTTGGTATATGAAGGACTGCGTAAAATTGACATTGGGTGTGATTTAATTGATGTACCTCGATAGAAAAGTATTTTAGATTGAAAATTTGTGTTATCAGTGTGGTTATGATGAATTGTTAGT
>NW_026033903.1:0-268 GCF_019186545.1 Solanum stenotomum
TTTCTTTTTGAAGGGGGTTGGGGGGTTGATAGGGGGCTGATGGGGGGGAGGGGCGAGGGTAGTGGGTGGGGGTAAAAAAATAAAAAATTGAAACTAAAAATATCTTTTAAAAGTAATTTTTAATATTTTTTTGGGAGAGGGTGGGGGTAGGGGTGAGGGTGGGGTAAAAAAATTGAATCTAAAACAAGCTTTAAAATTATTATTTTTTTTTGGATGGTTGGGGGCTGGTTTGAGGATAGGTGTAACATCCGACTATTTGAAGTGTCTT
>NW_026033904.1:0-368 GCF_019186545.1 Solanum stenotomum
TTATGTTTTGTCTATGAGGGTGAGCCCATTTGTTTGTCTTGGCCCCCGCTAATGTACCTATGTTTAGAGGTGGTGTTGGACAAGTTGTGTATTATGCTTGAGCTTGACTCATCTATGGTATTTATGTATCATTTCTTTTTTTTTCTTGCTCCCTTAGTCCCGATTTCCCCTTGATTATGCTTATCGCTTATGGTCATTTTAATTGCTTCCGCGACCAAGGATGTGTAATGATATGCTATGAGGCTTGTTTGGGGTTCCTTCGGGTTCCCCATTCGCCGGTCACGTCTAGGCCCTAGGCTTGGGTCGTGACAAACTTGGTATCAGAGCACTAGGTTGATAAATCCTCGGAGTCCAATACACCGCGTTGA
>NW_026033905.1:0-579 GCF_019186545.1 Solanum stenotomum
GACTAGTGGTTTGGTTTGACTTGATTTGTTATTGGAAAAAAAACTGTAACATCCGGAAAGTTGAAATAACTATGAAGAGGCTTAAAAATCGAAATAGTTATTTTTGGAAAGAATTTAAAATCTGGAAAATTTGGCCAAGTGTGGAAAAAAATGAATTTTTGGCCAACTTTGAGCAGTCATAACTTCCAGCTCAGGATGAGTTGGGAGTAATTCTAGTTATGGTTGTGAAGCTTGTGGAATGATCTTTCCAACGCCGCCGATTTTGCTCAATTCCGAGTTTGTATGAGCGAGTTATGCCCTTTAGAAGTTGGGCTGTTGGCAGGGAAATCTGTCCGGAAAATTAAGGGCATTTTGGTCTTTTCCCTAGCTATTTCTTTTGAGGTTATATTGTTGAGTTAGGCTGATACTTGGATCATTTTGTTCCATTTTAAGAGAGTGAAAGCTAGGGTTGAGAGTGAAGAAGAGAAGAAGAAGAGAAGAAGGAGAAGAAGAAGAGAAGAAGAGGAGATCAACTAGTTTTCGTCAAAGTTCCGTCGTGGAAATCGTCGGGCGTGATCCCTATCAAGGTATGTGAGTTCT
>NW_026033906.1:0-640 GCF_019186545.1 Solanum stenotomum
ATAGGAGCAAAAAGAGTAAATAATAAAAGCCGAAAAACAACAGAATGGATAAAAGGAAGTGAAAAAATTACACAAAAATTAGAAAATATAAAAGAAAAAGACCCTAAAATAGAATTAACTATATTCTCTATAGATAAAGTAAAAATAATTCAAGATAAGTTAGAATTATTATATAGTGAGGATCCTTTACAAGGATGGGAGAAACATAAAACAAAAATAAAAATCGAGCTAATTCATAATAATAGTATAATAACCCAAAAACTGTTAAAATATAATTTTAATGATTTAACCGAATTTAGGATACATATAGATGAATTACTAGAAAAAGGATATATACAAGAAAGCAATAGTAAGCATACAAGCCCGGCATTTATCGTAAATAAACATAGTGAACAAAAAAGAGAAAAAAGCAGAATGGTTATTGATTATAGAAATTTAAATGCAAAAACTAAAACATATAATTATCCGATACCAAATAAAATACTAAAGATAAGACAAATACAAGGATATAATTATTTTAGCAAATTTGATTGTAAATCAGGATTTTATCACTTAAAACTAGAAGAAGAATCTAAAAACTAATAGCATTCACTGTACCACAAGGATTTTATAAATGAAATGTATTACCATTTGGATATAA
>NW_026033907.1:0-3016 GCF_019186545.1 Solanum stenotomum
TTTTTTTTCCGAGTCGTTACCGCAATGCTTCCGACATGTACAACATCGAATCCATTCTCCTTGTATAATGAATGGAGGAACTGGTGACTCATTCCCAGAAGTCGTCAGTTCTGGGAAGTGTGTCTTATCAGAAGCAGTGTGTAAATCACTACTCTTCGGGGCAGCAGTATTACCGGAACGAAGCTTAATCCTAATCCTAATGGGTTTGTGAGAAGAAATAGGGGTAGGGGAAGGGAGTTTTTGAGATATGCATGGTTGAATTACAAGTTGATCAATCGGCAAAAACGAACCATAAACACCAAATTTTGGCCCCAAATTCTCAGCAGAAACAGCTCCTTCAAAATCTTTCATATAATCACCCAAAACACTTAGAATCTTAGCATCAATGTCTATATGAGAATCATCATATATTTCTCCTTCTTCAATTTCATGTTCTTCCGCCATCGTAATTTCCTAGTCCTATGCTCACAGTTTCTAAATTTCTTTGCAAAGTTAACACAAAAAATCTAATCTATATAGAAAAAACCTGCTGATTAATTTGGTAACTTATTACCAACTAACTAAATAATAGACACTTAATATTGTAATAGTACTTTTTGTTGGTTATGGTAATATTTTACAATTGTTACCAAAAAAAAATATTGTAACTAAAAATTAAAAATTAATTTGGTAAACTTATTACGGACTAACTAATAAAATACACACACTTTCTAAATTTTTTTTCAAAGTTAACAAAAAAATTCCGTTTGATTATAACTAATTAGGATTAGTAGTCCTAAGCCGAATCAATATAGGAAAAACCTCATGATTAATTTGGTAACTCATTACCGACTAACTAAATAACTAATAAAATAGACACATTAATTTTGTAATTAATAATTAATTTGGTAACTTATTACCGACTAACTAAATAACTAATTCATTAGGCATCATATTAAAATAAAATAGACACGTTAATTTTGTAATTAGAATTAAATATTAAGTTTTGAGAGATAAATGTTGCAGTTCCCTTTCTTTAACACGCATCTCCAACCCTACACTCTATTTTACTCTCTAAATATAAAGTTCTTTATATTTTAGACAATCAACTTCAATCCAATTCTCTGTTTTACTCTCTAAAAAGGAATCTTTTTCTCTCTCCTCAATATTATATTATTATTTCTATTTCATTCTTATTTTCTTATTTCATAGTATAAATTCTTTATTTTTTTCCCAATAATTACTTTATATAATTTTCATGTGATATCAAATTTTATTTTTTAATTTAATATAAAATTATATTTTATTCTAAATTTTAAATAACATAAATTGCAAAAAAATATTATATAATATACAAATTGATGGACAAATTTAAATAAAAGTGAAATACAATTGCATAAATACTCAATTTTCAAAATCATTACGTTGCTCCCATAAATTCTCTATTAATGCATTACGGAGTTCAAAATGAGCATTTTTTCCCTTAATTTTTTATGTCTGGCTAGAAGTTGTTTAAATCGGAGATTTTCATCTACCACCATTTATGTCGTTGGAGTTGGAGCCTCTACGACATCTTGAATTGGTGCATTAAGATCACGTTGATCCTCAATTATCATGTTGTGCAGTATAATGCATGTAGTCATTATATCATATAGCACTTTCTTTTTCCAAAAACGTGACGGTCCTGTAAAAATTGCAAAACGTGATTGTAAAACTCCGAATGCACGTTGAACAACTTTTCGGCAGGATACTTGTTTCATCTCGAAGTAATTATTATGTTATGTATTGTATTTTATCTTGCATTTAAATCATTACGTTATGTATTGTATTCTATCTTGCATTTAAATTATTATGTTATGTAATTGTATTGTTATCTTGTATTTTAATTATCATATTATGTGTTGTATTTTTACATTAAATTTTTCATCTTATCATTTTAATTTTGTGTATTCTTTATAGTGAAAATTAATAATAAAACCAAATTATATTATCGATGAAAATTAAAAAAAATAAAATACTATTAATTCGGGATGAAAGTAGTATTTATTAAATAATATATTTTTAAAAATATTATATTACATTTAAAAGAAGTATGAATAGTAGATATTTAATTAATGGCATTATATGTAAAATAATATGTTAATTAGAAAGTAATAGAAATAATAATAAAATATGCAAAAAGTGAAATAGAGAGTGTGAATAGATCTCCAAATTTTGAGAACTACTATTCACCTCTCTAAATATGAAGAATAGAGGGTGATATAAAGCTGGGTTGGAGTGCTCATTCTCTATTTTACTCTCCAAATATAGAGAATTGAGAGTAAAATAGAGGTGGGTTAGAGATGGTCTTAAAGAGATAATGATTGAACCTGGAAGTAAAAAGTACAGTACATGAAAATTTTCAATATAAATTACCAAAAAAAAAAATTCAATATAAATTACAAAAATTTTAAACAAATGTAAATCTAATTAAAAATTCAAAAAATAAAAAAATGCAAACTGAAATTCAAAATTTTACTTTCTAACTTCAAAATTAACTAGATAATTTTTTTTTATTGATATTGGATTTTGACGTATTATTCAAATATGCGAATGAGATGAGACTTCTTCTAAAATATCTATCTTCATGACTTGGTAAAATAAAAAAAATTCTATTTAGTGAAATATTTTTGTTCCCTAGCATATTTGTTACTTAACAAAATATTGATT
This sequence comes from Solanum stenotomum, assembly GCF_019186545.1. Lineage (NCBI taxonomy): Eukaryota > Viridiplantae > Streptophyta > Magnoliopsida > Solanales > Solanaceae > Solanum > Solanum stenotomum. Next base: position 2,689 of record NW_026033907.1, read on the forward strand.
TACCCAATTTTTTTTATATTAATTAGAGAATTGATTTTAAATATAAAATTCAAAATCAATTACAATTTTGTTAATTTATAGCAATCTTTTCTTTATTAAACTAACTATTTATCCATCACAATTTTTCAACTCATGGTAAAAATAATAATTAAAGAGTGTAACTTCATTTTGTATTAATACGTTGAATTTCTTTTTCTTCTTCTTTCTTAAACTGTATAATTGAAAAATAAAAATAAATTAGAAGTATGCCATACTTTATGTTATTTTTATTAATCGAATGTTTTTGTTATTAACTCTTTCAGTTAAATCTACACTATTTTATTATTTC
>NW_026033908.1:0-754 GCF_019186545.1 Solanum stenotomum
GAGTGCCTTTTCTGTGAAACTTGTTATTAATGATTATTTAGTTGTTATTAAGAATATATAATCTGTTAGAGTGCTGTTGTTGAGCTGTATGCTTTGTAAACTGTGAATTGTTAGGTTGAGCTGATTTTATACAGGTTGTAGCTATGGAGGTTAGGATGGGGTGTAAGGAGTACCCGTATTCTGTACCCTTAGCTTGTGTTTAGAGGTTTGCTTGTTGAGTACCGTGTGGTTTGGTACTCACCCCTTGCTTCTACAATCTTTTGTAGGTTACGTGCCTGGATATTCGTGATACCTTCCATTCTCTTTGTTTCCAAGGTTTTCTGTGGAGATCTGAGAGGTAAATGTTTGTCATCTAAGTGAACCTTCTTACTCCTGTTTATGATTTTGTTTTTACTTGAAAGACAACATCATTTGAGACTTGCGTATTTTATTTCAATTCTAGTATTTACATTAGAGGCTTGTGCACGTGACAACCAGGTTTTGGGGATTGAATTAAGTTGACTTGTTTTCATAATAGTAATTGTTATTGAACTTTGTTTTATTTCCGCACTTTATAGAAATGATTGGGTTTTAGGCTGACTTGTCTTGGTGGGATACGACGAGTGCCATCACATCCATTTTTTGGTTGTGACAGTATATTTTTTAATTTCTAATGCCTGAAATTTTATTTCTCCTAGAATCTAACTATTATAATTACTTAAGAATTGTAGTGTTTTTTTTACGGAATTTGATTTTGACATTTTTCTTATAAATT
>NW_026033909.1:0-867 GCF_019186545.1 Solanum stenotomum
AAATTAACAGAATACTCAAAAATTAACATTTGTAATTAAATAAGTTATTGGTACCTTATGACATGCTGTTTGAATCTGATAATTTCTCTTATCATTTGCAAAAAATATGGATTTAGTACATTCTTCTTCTGTGCAAACAAACTACAGAATCCATTTCGAGTACCCCATTCACAACCACGGCCTTGGTCTAAGCTCACTGAGAATGACATATCAGAGATGTTCATATCAACTCCGAGCAACTCAAAAAATTCTATCAGGTTTGAATAAGTTTCCTGTAAAATCATATGAGAGTAACAATGTTACTTATTAAATATTTATCGGCTAAATATACATATACTCACTTAATTAGTTTGATATGATTTAATCATTTAGTCACTCAAACTTCATTAGTGACTACATGAATTTGCAAATCTTATATAACATGATGATATACATAGACATTTTGGGTGTGCTTGGTATGAAGGAAAACATTTTCCGGAAAATGTTTTTCAATTTTCTCATGTTTGGTTGGGTTAAATGTTTTGGAAAATATATTCCAAATCAACTTCTTTTCCTCAAATTTAAGGAAAATGACCTCGCTTCAAAACTTAAGTAAAACATTTTCCAAAACTCTTTTTCAACTTCAAATTACAATTACTTTTTTGTTGAAAAAATCAATTTATTTTGTCTCTACCCTCAAACCAACCCCCCAACCACCCCCCTCCCAAAAAATATAAATTTTAAAGCTTGTTTTTAAATTTAATATTTTTACCCCACCCTCATCCCTACCTCCACCCCCTCCCAAAAAATATTAAAATTTGTTTTTAAAAGATATTTCTAATTTCAAAATTTTATTTTTTTACCCTCCACCCACTACCCTCGCTCCCC
>NW_026033910.1:0-543 GCF_019186545.1 Solanum stenotomum
TAATGTTTATTATGAATTATAACATTTTTAAATCTAATTACATCATCAAACAATCGTATATTTCTCTGTTTTCCTTTTTCGGTAAAAGTATAGTTGATGATTGTGTGGAATTGTAGCTAAAAGTTTGGTCCTTTTCTCTCTTAATAAAGAGTAACCGGAAAAAAAGAAGAAAGCTTACTTGAAATTAAGTAAATGATAGCCTGATATTTTCCCTGCCTCCACAAATGCACCCCTCCATCTTTGAACCTTCTCCATATCATCTTTGCATTTTTCCTCATGTTGGGAAAATGAATCAGCGAAAGGGGGATTTTGATGGCGTACATATGATGGACTCACATCATAGAAGACTGGAATCACAATCTGCTCCAATTCCTTTTTACACTTTATGATGTGTGCAAGCTCCTCTAAGCACCATCTTGAGGTTGCGTAGCTTTTTGAAAATATCACTATAGCAAATTTAGACTCTTGTCTGGCTTTCAAAAGTTCTTCAGAAATTGATTTTCCGGTTTCTAGTTGCTCATCATCTTTAAAAGTGCGGATTCC
>NW_026033911.1:0-662 GCF_019186545.1 Solanum stenotomum
CGGTGCTCGATACTACTCTCAAAAATGTATTGGCTCTTATGTTTTTAAAACATATTTATTCCTGCTGATATGAGATAATTACTCAAAAACTAGCCCGAAGGCTTTTTGGAAATCTCAGTTTCCAACCTTGTTTAAATGTAAAAACATTTCTTTAAAACTTCTTTGGGAATACATAGTTCCCTAATAACTTTGAGAAAAGAACTCAACTTTAAACTCTTTACTTTACTTGAACTCTTGGCTTGATGTGAAACTCTTAACTTAACATGAANATGAAACTCTTAACTTTTGACTTGACTTGAAACTCAATACTTAACTTGGAACTTGTGCCTTAGAATGAAGTTAAAATGTTCAATGAAGACTCTTGAAAAACCTTAAAGACTTGCTTTGATTTACTTACTTCTACGCTTGACTTCACTTGACTTGGAAACTAACTTCACTTGAATTGGAAACTAACTTCACTTGAATTGTAGTTTTACTTGACTTTTGGAAGTACCTTGGAGTGTTGGAAACAACTAGGAAACATAGGTATAATACCTAGGAACATGTATGAAAAAAATGGTAAATGAAAGGGAAGGATTGGTGTCCTTGGCACTAGGAGAGGTGCGACAGCCCAACCCCTTTTTCCCCAAAAATTCGACTTTCTCCCCTTGTTTCTTTCCAAT
>NW_026033912.1:0-497 GCF_019186545.1 Solanum stenotomum
CATGGTTATTAAGAATTTAGAGTTGGATAAATATACTCTATTAATGAGGCTACATAAAATGTTATGACGCGTTACATAGACATTTGATAGTGAATAGAGGTTATGAGATTATAGTATACAGAATAATTTGAGTGACCAAGAATTTCCCGAAGTGTTGGCATGAAGTATGTAATGGTTTAGAATGGTAGCTAAAGCATGGTATGTGGAAGTGGTGTGAAGTTGACTTTGGGTGTGATTTCATAGTTTTATCTCGATGGAAAGGTACTATCAAATTTGAAAATAGTGCTATTAGCCTTGTTTGGAACTCGTATTTGTCATAAAATGCTTAAATAGAAAGAGAGATAGTCATAGTTGAACATGTATTTGATAAGAATACTTTGATACTAATGATAGTTTAGGAGCAAGGTAGATGATCGATGTGGTTATGATGTTTTGTTAGTATTTAGAGTGTTGACTTCAATAGATGGTGGTTCGATAAACCAAGTATGTGTGCAATT
>NW_026033913.1:0-472 GCF_019186545.1 Solanum stenotomum
TTAGTATCTTAAGAGAGTTTTTTTGAAAAGAGAGTTTTTTTTAGTTGTTGCCTGCCTTTCAAAGTTTTACAAGTGCGTCTATATATAGACATACACATTCTAATACTATTCATGACTACTATTCATGAATAGTTCTTATTTTGTCTATCACTATCCTAGTTACGACATGTACACACACTTGTCTTCTTAATAATATAATACATACTACCCATACTTTACACTTGTCAACATATCTTTAATAATGCACATGCATATGTTGACTAAGTTTTTCTACTAACTTGTACCTAATAATATGACCACTATTTATTTCAAGGCTTTTACATATCTACTTTTGGCTTTGTGTGGCCAAGCACGTTTTTGTGTTTCCTTTTGTCTTCATCTTTATTTTCTTTTGTCTTCATCTTTATCTTATCATTCGTCTTTATCTCTTCATCTTTATCTTCTTTTATCTTCTTTTATCTTCATCTTTATC
>NW_026033914.1:0-822 GCF_019186545.1 Solanum stenotomum
TTCTTCAATTCTTCACGAAATCACCTCACCCTTCGAGCAAGATACCAAAACTCAATATCTTTTAAACTTGAATTCAACCTAACTCAACAAGACTCACTTGAAATTTCTTCAACGTTTCAAAACTTCCACATCCTTTAATGATAAAATTTTCTCCGCAACTCCAGATCACTTGAAATTTTGAACATAAACTCAAGAAAACAATAGAGAACAATTTTTTTTTAGAAATAACAACAAAAACACGAATCAAAGCAGATTTTGTGAAATTTTAAGACTAATTTTCATTTTTTTTTTAATATGGGTGAGTTTTTTTTAACTCCATAAATGATATTAGAATTTTGGTTTTTGCTGTAAAAAAAATTAAAATTAATGATGTGGACGAAATTTGAAAGGTGTTAAAAGTTGTTTGGGGGTCTTGTTGGGGTAAAATATGGTTTTGCAAAACCAAAGGTTAAATATAATGACATGAATGAACATTTTCTCAAACGACAATGACATAGATAAGTCAAATTTTTAACGGATGATATAAATGCATCTTTTCTCAAAGTTCAATAGCATATTTGAGCCTTTTCCCAACTCTAAATTAAGAATTCATCAAGCACCCTGATGGGTAATGCAACATTTTGCCTATGGCAGTCCACAAGGGGGTGGCATGGTCTGGATTGGATGACGCATGCATGATGGACTTAGTTAAGAAAAAAATTGTGTCCTTTCTATTACTAGTTGTAGTTTTTGATATAATGGTAAGCGTTTGATCCTAAATGCACACCATACATCAATATATTGTTTGTACAGTTGACAATAAAATGCAATATATTATATATG
>NW_026033915.1:0-387 GCF_019186545.1 Solanum stenotomum
AGGGCTAAATCCAAAGAAACCCTAAACCGTTAAAAAAATCAAACACTATGAAGACCTAAACGCTAAATCTTATAACCTAAGAAACATTAAATCCTTAATTCTGAACCATAGGGCTTATCCCTAAACCCCAAACCATATGAAACACTAAGAAACTCTAAGCCCTAAAACTATAATACCCCAAAAAACACAATAATTTCCTTTAAAACCTTAAGCCCTAAAAAAATCCTAAACTTAAAATCTTATGCCCTAAAACCCAAGTAACCCTCAATCTTAAGAAATCCAAAATCATAAAAAACCCTAAAAACATTTAAAAACCCTAATCATAAAAATAATAATCCTAAAAAAAATCACAAAACCTTAAAAAAACCATAACCTAAAACCAGAAAT
>NW_026033916.1:0-397 GCF_019186545.1 Solanum stenotomum
CTAATTAATATTTCTTTCTTCATCATCAAATATAATAATCATCATTCATCATACTATATAAGTGGTGGTTCCCTTGGATTACCAACGGTATTCCCGTCATTTCCTTCCTATACTATGTAAGTGGTGGTTCCCTTGGACTACCAAGGGTATTACAGTCATTTCCTTCCTTAAAAAAGCTCCTACCAATACTACCAAACCTATCAAAAATGGCCACGTAGGACTAATTACTATTTCTTTCTTCATCATCATATATAATATACTATATAAGTGGTGGTTCCCTTGGACTACCAACGGTATTCCCGTCATTTCCTTCCTATACTTATCATACTATAGAAGTGGTGGTTCCTCAACTACTACCAAACCAATCAAAAAGTGTCACGTGGGGCTAATTAATATT
>NW_026033917.1:0-570 GCF_019186545.1 Solanum stenotomum
AACTCTTGAGTCAGTTCCTATAGTCAGTAAGTTTCCAGAAGTGTTCCCAGAAGATCTTCCTGGAGTTCCTCCCGAAAGGGAAATCGACTTTGGAATAGATCTCCTTCCAGATACCCAGCCTATCTCTATTCCTCCTTACAGAATGGCTCCAGCTGAGCTTAAGGAATTGAAAGAGCAGTTGAAAGACCTTCTAGATAAGGGCTTCATCAGACCTAGTTTTTCTCCATGGGGTGCACCAGTGTTGTTCGTGAAGAAGAAAGATGGTTCTCTCAGAATGTATATTGACTATAGGCAGTTGAACAGAGTAACAATCAAGAATAAGTATCCTATCCCCAGGATTGATGACTTGTTTGACCAACTTCAGGGTGCTAGTCATTTCTCAAAGATAGACCTCAGATCAGGTTATCATCAGCTTAGAGTCAGAGATAGTGCCATTCTGAAGACAGCCTTCAGAACTCGGTATGGTCATTATGAATTTGTAGTTATGTTATTTGGACTAACCAATGCTCTTTCTTACCTTAAGGCTAGAAAGATGATCTCTGAGGGTTATCTCTATCATCTAGTTCGGGT
>NW_026033918.1:0-540 GCF_019186545.1 Solanum stenotomum
AGAAGAGGAAGAAGAAGAAGAGGAATAGGAAGAAGAGGAAGAGGAAGAAGAGGAAGATGAAGAAGAGGAAGAAGAAGAAAAAGAAGAAGAAGGACGAAGAAGAAGAAGAAGAGGAAGGAGGAGCACAAAGAAAACGAAGAAGAAGACGAAGAAGAAGAAGAAGAAGAAGAGGAGGAGGAAGAAGAAGAAGAGGAAGAAGAAGAGGAAGAGGGAGAGGAAGAAGAAGAGGAAGAAGAGAAAGAGGAAGAGGAAGAAGAGGAGGAAGAGGAAGAGGAAGAAGAGGAAGAAGAGGAAGAGGAAGAAGAAGAGGAAGAAGAAGAGGAAGAGGAAAAGGAAGAGGAAGAGGAAGAAGAAGAAGAAGAAGAATAAGAGGAAGAGGAAGAGGAAGAGGAAGAGGAGGAGGAGGAGGACGAGGATGAGGAGGAGGAGGACGATGACGAGGAGGAGGAGGAAGAGGACCAAGGAAGAAGAAGAAGACGAAGAAGAAGAGGAAGAGGAGGACGAAGAAGAAGACGAAGAAGAAGAAGAAGAGGAAGAAGA
>NW_026033919.1:0-235 GCF_019186545.1 Solanum stenotomum
ATAAATGCCGGGCTTGTATGCTTACTACTGCTTTCTTGTATATATCCTTTTTCTAGTAATTCATCTATATGTATCTTAAATTCGGTTAAATCATTAAAATTATACTTTAATGGTTTTTGGGTTATTATACTGTTATTATCAATTAGTTCAATTTTTACTTTTGTTTTATGTTTTTCCCATCCTTGTAAAGGATCCTCACTATGTAATTATTCTAACTTATCTTGAATTATTTTTA
>NW_026033920.1:0-547 GCF_019186545.1 Solanum stenotomum
AGTCATTGATTCTCTGCATATTACTACTGTTAGAATATGAATAGGTTTATACAATCCTATTAGAATAGGAATAGGTTTATACAATCCTATAAGAATAGGAATAGGTTTATACAATCCTATTAGAATAGGAATAGGAATAGAAATAGAAATAAAAATACTAAATAGTATCCTACTTGGTAAAGGATTGTATTCTAGGGTCTATAAATAGGGTCTCGATGTAATAATGTAGACACAACAACAATTCAATAATATTCTTTTCCTATATTTCTCACATGGTATCAGAGCCTCTACGAACTTGATAGAGAATTAAAGAGCTTCCGCTGCCCGCGGGTGGCACTCATATATGCTGCCCGTCTGGCCAATGATTATGTTAGCAAAAGTTGGGTCACCGTGTATCTATCTGGTGACTATTTTCTCACATCTAATTTGTGTAGCACCGTGCCATCATTCCGGTGACTACTTTCTTATATCTAATTTGTGTAGCACCGTGCCATCATTCCGGTGACTACTTTTTCATAGTTAATTTTTGTAGCACCGTGCCATCATT
>NW_026033921.1:0-1122 GCF_019186545.1 Solanum stenotomum
ACCTAGCACATGCAGGAAACAAACTGCTTTTTTGTGCCACACTACCTGAGGACTGTACTGGTCTAGCCTTGAAGTCCTTCGAATTCTGGCCATTATGACCACCTCTGTACCTTGGTGCGGGGCCGCTAACAGATGATGGAGCAGGTCCCTTTTGCCTTTCTTGGAAGGACGGACGATTCACATTACCTTTCTGCTACCCAGGCTCATTACCGGTCTTGGCTCTCTTACTCCTGAACTCTTCCCTATCCCTCAGCTTCTCTTCCTCAACCTGCTGTACATAGACCATTAATCTGGATATGTCCATGTCCTCGATAAGCATTGCAGCCCTACCTTCCTTACTCGACAACCGAGACAGCCCAGCAACAAACAAGCTCATTCTATTCCTCATGTCCGCAACCATCTCCGGAGCATAGCGGGAAAGTTGGGTGAACTTCAGACTGTATTCGCGAACACTCAAGGGCTCCTGCTTAAGGGTAAGGAACTCACGTACCCTGGCCTCTCTCAATTCTCGAGGAAAGAAATGCCCCAAGAAAGCTTCCTCAAAATCGGCCCAACTTGCAGGTGGTGCATTCTCAGTTCTGCCCCCTTTCCACTGGTCAAACCATGTTCTAGCAACATCCTTCAGCTGATACGCAACTAGTTCAACCCGCTCAGTGTCTACTACATGCATTACATCAAAAATCCTCTTCAACTCCTCAATGAAGTTCTCTGGGTCCTCAGTAGTGCTTGATCCCATGAAACTCGGAGGATTCATCCCCAAGAACTCACGGATCCTTGAAGTGTCAGCTCCTTCATGTCGAACTCCCCTTTGCTGACCCACCTGATTGGCTACAGCTTGACTCAACATCCTAATTGCCTCTCTGAACTCGGCATTAGAAACTTCACCTTGATTTTGCACTCCCGGTGCATAGGGTAACTCTTGCTCATCAACATAGCGTCTAGGAAGACGCCCTCTACCAACTCTTCGTGGAGGCATGACTATCTGAAAACACGCGCAAGCACGGATTAAAAGGAAACTCTTTAGAGATCAACTCTAGCGCACGAGATGAGTATGAAAAAAAAAGGGGAAACCTTCCTAAATGTTGTAGCCTCGCAATTATAGATGTGGCGTGCTTCACACCG
>NW_026033922.1:0-315 GCF_019186545.1 Solanum stenotomum
TCGATATGCATGTATGTAAGTTTCAAGAAGAGTGATGGACAGATGTGTCTCATTTTATCAAGTTCATTGTAGTAGGTATGTTATTTTAATCTTTTAACATATTATTTCTTGCTTGAAACATAGAATTTTGAATGGTCCAATAAATATTATAATTCATAAATATTAGTAACGAACTCTAATAAGCTCAAATTAAAATCAAATCAATACGAATGTTAATAACAAAAAAATCAATTAAATACTAAGAATGTCAATAATACCGAATGTTTGTTCTTCAATTTTACCTCGATTTAGATAATATATTAAAATACATAACCC
>NW_026033923.1:0-495 GCF_019186545.1 Solanum stenotomum
AATTTCAAATAACAACAAATTTCAGGCAGCAATAGTAAGAATTGCGTTCCTTGGACAGCCTACTAACAACAAGATTAAAGCAAAAACATGTATTAATGCATAGATTCAAAATTTGATGAGCTATTAAATCTTTCAAGAACAAAAAAAATGTAGAAACTGTTTTCCCATGGCTAATATTACAAGTTTAAAATCTTCTTTTCTTCAATCTGGAGACATCAGATTCATCTTCGACATTCTTCATTTGCTTAGCTTCTCCTCTCCCTTCGCGATACTTCCTTTTTTTGTCAGTACTTTCATCACTGTGAAGCTCGGGAAATCTACCATCAGCCCTCTCCTGATGATCTAAAATCTCAACTCTCGGCCTATTAGTTCTAGTAAATACCTGATCAGGTGGATTTCCTCTGCTAGAAAGAGACATCGGATGCCTGTGCTCTTGTACAGCATCCACATCCCTCATATCATTCAGACGACGAGCAGTATAAGATGAAGAGCTAG
>NW_026033924.1:0-203 GCF_019186545.1 Solanum stenotomum
CCTTAAATATTTGGTAGAAAGGATTCAAGTATGTTTCTAGACCTTATGTGTACCTAACTTTGGTTTAATGGGTGTGATATGAGAGAACTGATCTCTATTAGGCTGATATGGATACTAATATTCTTTAGGGTCTATGGGAAATAGTCTCTCTACCTTTGAGGTTGGAGTAAGGTTTGTGTATACTTACTTTATCCGTTGCCGAG
>NW_026033925.1:0-220 GCF_019186545.1 Solanum stenotomum
TCATTTTTCAACTTTTATAATTCTATCCAAACCATTTTTAAAAAAAAAAAGAAAAAGAAAATAGAATTTTCTCTTCTTCTTCTCCCAACGTTCTCTCTTCTCTTCTTCTTCTTCCTTAGAAAATTCAAAAATCCGACTATCAAAACAAGTATTCTCCCCCATTATCTTATCTTCTAAGTGATGTGGCAGAGTGTGTGCATCACATTTCTCTAAGAGAGTG
>NW_026033926.1:0-1116 GCF_019186545.1 Solanum stenotomum
TTTAAAGTGTTATTGTATTGTGATTGAAATTGTGTCCTCTATTATTGTTCATATGTGATGATGATGGAATGTGAAGGATCTTTATAATGTGATGTGTGTCTTGACTTGGTAGACTTAGGTGCCTCTTCTTGATACATTAGAAGCTTTGTTGAATATGAATCGATAGGATATGGCATTCCTTTCGGATGTAAGTGACGAAACCTGTTTTTGAGCTGGATAGTGATTGGTATTTTAGGCATATCTCTTGCTCTAGAACTTAGTTTGTAGTGAATAAATATGATTTGGAAAGCTAACTCGTATACCTACAACTTTTATGTTTATGTAAAATTCTAATTTAACTGTTATGGATACGAAATATGGGACGCAACATAGGGCAAGTTCTGCCCAGATTCCGAGAATTGAAATCCTGCATGACCAGCGGCTGGTGTCGTGACTATATCTTTTTGTACAAAATATATTTTGCGGTGATCCTTGTTTGTTTGCAACCCTAAGAGATGTATCTACATCTTTCATGAAGGTTATAAAGTCTAGTTCTGCCATTTTCCTTTTCAAATCTAAGATGCAACATGAGGTACTAGGCTGGCCAGATTCCCTGTTTTGAGAGCATAGTTGTATTTGTACATGCTAGGCTTACTTATGATGATGATCCTATTTTACGTCAACATTACTGAGCTAATAGAAGTCAAATAAGTTATGTAATTGTATTTCTAAGGTTGATATACTCGTGAACAAGTTGAGGTATGTGGGTTTGATTGTGGAAACCTTCCTTTCCATAAGTCCAACCATTTATCCTCTATTTCTACTTCAAGTTTATGGGTCCTTATGATTATGTATGAACTCTTGAATTATAGAATTACTACTACACATCCTATTATGGTCTATTTTGCATATTATCATGAAATGGAATTATTATGTGATGTTTATGGTTTTCATGCTTCCATGATCAAATTATGAAGGTTGATAGATATGTATGTTGTTGGTGGGCTGATTTATATGGATTTTGGAATTGATTGCCTAGTACGGGGGGTAGTAGGCCCGTATAACCATATCGAGGGGTTGGTACCTTGGTTGCCTAGTACGGGGGGTAGTAGGCCCGTATAACCATATCGAGGGGTT
>NW_026033926.1:1407-3149 GCF_019186545.1 Solanum stenotomum
TAATCTTGGGGAACACTTAAGTGTGCTTGAAGAGGATTGTGTGGGCGGTCACTTCTTGTCTCACTCAAGTGTGTCTTAAGGTTATATTAGGTAGAGGTCCTATGGTAATAAAATGACATGTGTCCTTCTAAAGTTAAGCATGGGTTGTATATGGATTTATGTTAAGTATATGTATGGTTGGCTATGGTCTTATATGTTAATGTTGACTTGTATTATGTCTCTTATACTTGTAACGGAAAGGTTTTATCAAAGGATATGAAAGCATACATTTCTTGTAAATGTCCGTTGTGCATATTTTCTTGCATGATCTCCATACTTAGTACTTAATTGTGCTAACCCCTTTCTTTCGCTTTTTGACTAAAGTGTAGGGATTTGGAGATGGTGATATGTCATGTCTACTTGATAGGTTTTTAAGAGTTGAAGATGAAGACTTGGTGAGTCCTCATAGATTCGAGGGCAATAACCAACATGTTCTTTTTTTTATGTCTCTCTAGTATTTGCTTAAGTTTTGAGTGGGCTTAGTCCCAATGTTATATTCAGGTATTAGATGGTTTTGAGACATTATGTATAAAGTCTAGAAAGTCTTCCGCTTGCTATTTTTTTTTATGAAATGTTTTCTTGGTAAAAAAAAGTTTTTAATTCCTTATGGTTTTAGTGTCTATGCGATGAATGAATGCTAAGAGGCTTGTATTAGACCTCTTCGAAGTCGAGTACGCCGGTTACGACTAAGGGGTGCTCCCGGGTCGTGACACAAGTATACAAATGGAACCTAACCATACGTGTCCTCCGATTATATCTTCTAAATCGTCCCCACTATCAATCTATCCTTACCCTCCAAAAGGGGATTCTAGTAGAAAACCAAAAAATATGATTCTCAAGCTAAGGGTCAAATTGGTAGTTTTTCTTACATCTCCCCCTCGCGGAAATCAGGTTCGTCAGTAATCTGTTTCAACCAAAAGATGTAGTCATTCCAACCAAATGCGGTCAGGTTTAGGTGTTACAACTAAATTCGCTTATATAATACTACCAAGTCTGAAACTTTCTAAGGAAATATTTATCAGCTAGTTGGTAAGAAAAGCAGACATAAGTATATATATACTTTCTTTTGAGAAAAAGTAACTGTAACATAAGTAAATATACTCGATTGGTAGAAAAGCTTGAGTCTGCACCAGAATAATGAAGTAACTGCTGTAGCACCCAATGATGTGGCGAAGTGGTAAATGACGTGGGTTAAGCACCATGAGGTCTTAGGTTGAATTCCCAACAGAGACAAAACACTAGGTGATTTCTTCCCATCTGTTCTAGCCTTGGTCGACAGGGGTACCCGATACTTGATGACGGTGGGAGGTGGCAAGTATGTTGTGGAATTAGTCAAGGTGCATGAAAGTTGGTCCAGAGGCTCCGGACACCACGGTTATCAAAAAAAAGAAAAAAGAACTAACTGTTGTATAGATATAAATATAGATAGGGAGCATCAGTAATGTCTCAGAAAAAGTGACTTTGCCCAAAATGTCTGAAGATGGTTCTAGTCCGACCATATTTTCTTTACCATATGAGTAAAATTTTCCCAAAAAGACTAGCATAAACTTTCTTACAAGCTAAAGCATTGTAGGGGAATCATACAATCCCGTTACGAACGAGTTACCACATTGAACAAAATTGATTATATCCATCATTAAGTAAAACAAAGAAAAAATCAAGAATCGACAGTAGGAATCCTAGTGTAATGACTTGAAAAGTTG